>NC_079165.1:76076695-76131695 GCF_947568905.1 Ostrea edulis | reverse complement strand
TATCCACAAGTCTACACTAGATGTTGTCATTAAGACATTAATACCCATGAAAGTTGGTTGTTTATACGTGTTTGGTATTTAACATATTTGAGAACATTTCAATTTCACATTGGAAATTTACCATCTTCAAGTCAGGCCTCACATATTATAACCAAGAAAACATGCCCAGATATAAGATAAAATATTATATTAGAATGTAAGAGGCGTTGTATAATGACTAGAAAATGTGACAAACAGACGAAAGAAGATAACAAGAATGTGTTAACCCAAATTTGTCCAATGTGCGGGTGCAATAATGACTACTCCTTAATCAACCTTGATAGCCTATTTTGATTATGATTTGTTCCGGGTTCGAGGATTTAAAGCAAAAGTTCACATCTACGTAAATGTATGTTTTGTTCAAATTACACGTATCTCTTTTGTTGACAATCATCATTAATAATTATCAGGGCTTGTACAAAAGCTTTCGAACACATGTACATGTATAACGCAAAATTAGAAGGAAAACCTACATTAATCAATATAATTTGAATATTTAAAACATTTGTGAACCTGCATTATGTCCAATATTATCTGCTTTTATTTGGTGAAATCAGCTAAATGTATTTAGCTTCATTAATAGGAGGTTTTACTTTATGAAGACTCCAATTCCCCACCATTTTGAAGATTGGGCAAACATCTTTTTTTTTTTCCTTTATTGCTCATCGTGAAATTTTAGGCAAGTCAACTTTCAACATGTCTTCCTACTGTACCCCCTCCCTTTGAAAAACGATGATACATGCCTGTAGAACAAAACAATTATGTGTAAAATATCTATGTCTAGTTGTCTGTGTAAGATATCTATGTCCAGTTGTCTGTGTACAAATCGATGTCCCTTCAAACGAGCCTTGGACATGGTTGGCTAATATGAAACGTCATGATTTACGAAATTTAATTTGTAATTGTTAGTAAATAAGTTCCCCCCTCAAAAAATATTTACATGCAAAAAGTAAAAAAAAAAAATGGTATACATGTATTTCATTCAGTGATCACAATTGTCCCTATACCCAAATATACCCCACATTAGTTTAACAGAAAACTGATCATGTTTTGTCTTATACGTAAAACAAAACGTTCAATAGATAATTACCCACAAAACGAACGGATACGGGTAACAGTAACTCAGCTGACCTAAACTAACATTCAAATGATATCAATGATAATCCAAAAACCTTTGCTACCGTAATCTTACTGCTGTAATCTCTAATAAGAGGGCGATACAACCTTGATAATACGTACTCTTGAAGTGTGAAACGCTCGGAAGAGGACGTTGACTTTCCTACAGAACAGTACTGCAACCACGGGTATGAGTGTGTAGATATGGAGATCAAGCCTTTTGTACCGATGAATATAATCATGAAAATATTTCTGCTTTTTTAAATTTGACAATCCTTCTTCTTTTTCAGACAGGAAGAGATGAGGACTGTTCTTTTTTTGGCGTGCATCTTATCTGTGAGTACTTAAGAAAATATTAAAACCGTTCTCAATAAGAGATGTGGTAAGATGAATTAAAGAACATTTTATTGTTTTTCTAATCAATTTGTACTGATAATGTGTTTATATATGTACGTATTCCGATAATCGTATCTGATGTGTACTCAGTATACTCTAGTTACAAGTGATGCATCACACTAGTCTTAACCGATTCCAACCATCTTAAATCAAGAGGCTGGCCATGGGGAAAAAGTTAAAAATTCAGCACGATTAAATTGAGTATGTACTTTGAATCAATGAGTAGGAGTATTGGGGGAAATTCAAATAGTTAAAATACATAAATTTGAATATAGGTGAACTTGATGAACAATAAGCCTATTCATGATTGGGCACCGGTTACAATAGATACAATACCGTACTAAAACGCTGTCCAAAATATTTAGACAGGCAGCATCATGTAGATCTGACATTAAGCGGTTTTTAATACACATTTATAATTACACTGATGCCTGGAGTACCTAAGGTACCAAATGACACTGCATATACAAATATGTATGCTTGCAACATCCAACAGTACGTGCCCCACATTTCCATTGACATGCATACATGTATGTATCAATTGATGTGAATTAGAAACCTCACGTTTTATGGTGTAAATCAAATGTGGAATAGCGTTTTCCGTATGGTGCAGTATTAATGATTTGATTTGGATTCAGTTTTCGCCTCCAACAGATGTTTTTGAACAGCATTTACAACCTACTAGTACTAATATACCGAATATAATAAAGGCATCAGTTCCCGCCTCTTTTGGTACAACTCTGAGGCCGGTTTTACAGTTACAGAACGCACATTTGCTGTTAGATTTCCCAGCAAATACAAATGGGACAGAAACAGACATTTGATTTGCATTGGTTTTTGTACTGAACTGTGGTTCACTCTGCCATTTAGACAATTTGCACCAGTTGGTTGCATATTTGGCTTTTGTCATGATCTCTTCAAGTAACTTCTTAAATAAGCACTGTTGGAATTGTTCTCTTTAACTTTCCTTTAAGTTTTCGTTTACATGTCAGAGCTCATGTTACATGTATTTGTTGCTATTTTAATACAGTGCCGACTTTAAATAAAATTTACTTACTTACGTGCATGTACTTACATAAACAACATCCATACTTCACAGGAGGCCCCATACTTGTTTACATTTATTCATTAGCCTCATGTTGGAATCAATTACTTGTGATCGTCATTTTGACTGCATAAACTTAGCATAAAATGCCAGAGTCAAATAATCTTGGGAAGTCTAATAATTCATAAGAGAAAAAAAATAGGTAGGAAAAATTAGTATTCGAACCACAGATATGCAATCTGGACCTGTCAAAAACTTCAGTGAGATTCCCGCTATACCACCTCGGCTATCCATCCCATTAAAATTTTAAAAGTTATACACAAGAAGTAAGTTTTTTCATAGAGTGGGTCAAGTCTCCATACTTTTAATTACAAAACATATTATACCTGAACATGTATTAACATATTTTACTCAGTTCACAATGGAGACTTGGCCCATTCCATATGAAAATCTGCTTGAAAAAGTCAAAATTACTGTTATTTTGGGCGTTTTCGCGTATAAGTGATTTAAATTAGGATTTTTTCAATGTTCCTTTGAAATGGACACATCGAAAAAGCCTTTTCGGAAACTATGGATTGATTGTTTTAACTAGAATGCAATTTTTTCTTTTTCTGGAGAGTTTCAATTTTAACTTTGAGATTTGTCCTTTTGTGGGTTCTCCGCTCGATAAAGTCACCCAACTTCTTTCTTCTAATCCTCATTTCTAAGTTTCCAAATCACACAAAAATCCAAACCCCATAGGTAGTGATTAGAAACAGTTTAAAGATTTGTATGATATATTTTGTGTTGTTTCATTATTTTCATGAACTTTACAAATATCAATCATTATTATCAATATTACTCAGGACAAATATCTAACGTTCATTGTACAGATTTATCTGCCATTTGTTCATGACCAATTGCTCAACAAAAATCGTATTCATTTTATAATATAGATATGTATTCGCAAAACAACCTTTTAAAATGCGGGGAAACAAATGGATTAACACACACACACACACACACACACACACACACACATATATATATATATATATAAATATATGAAGCAAACTGATTTTGTAAATGGGGACATCATAATTTATGTACAGTAAAACATTTTGCTTAAGTAAATATCAAATACCGGCTCTGTCAAATTCGGAGGACCGTCTTTTGACATTTTTGCTTGTTTACGTCGTTACGGTAACGTCAATATTGAATGCTCATACTCGGAATGTTTCGGGCGCATACAATTTACCCAATGCAAAGTTAGCGTTCAATAAATTCTCAGGATATTGAACGCTAACATTCTCTAGATTTTACGCAGATTTTATATTAGACTATTTATAAGCTATATAATAATATAGGGTTATTGAACTTATATCGGTGAATATTGGCACGAGTTGGCTGTGAAAATGCACGAGCTTGCGAGTGCATTTTGACAGCCAACGAGTGCCAATATTCACCTATATAAGTTCAATAACCCTTTTATTATATAGCTAAAGTATTTGGTTGTTAAGTTATATCCATTTTCACTCAAACTACTCCAAAATAGACGAGAATACATCAATATTGCCAGTGTGCAATAACAGCATGCATTTCTTAACTGTTCAATATTTAACCCGTCATTAATGCATGAAGCAAACTGATTTTGTAAATGGGGACATCATAATTTATGTACAGTAAAACATAATGCTTAAGTAAATATCAAATACCGCCTCTGTCAAATTCGGAGGACCGTCGTCTGCCATTTTTCCTTGTTTACGTCGTTACGGTAACGTCAATATTGAATGCTCATACTCGGAATGTTTCGGGCGCATACAATTTACGCAATGTAAAGTTAGCGTTCAATAAATTCTCAGGATATTGAACGCTAACATTCTCTAGATTTTACCCAGATTTTATATTAGACTATTTATTAGCTATATAATAAATGCTGTTATTGCACACTGCCAATGTTGATGAATTCTCGTCTATTTTGGAGTAGTTTGAATGAAAAGGGATATAATGTAACAACTAAATACTTTATCTATATAATAAAAGGGTTATTGAACTTATCTAGGTGAATATTGACACTCGTTGGACGCCAAAGTGCGATGACCACGCCAAAGTCCGATGGTGCGGAGTTCAGTAACGTTTGTGACGCCACGCCATTGTGACGTCATTCTTAACGTCAAAATGAAACCGAAGAAATGCAACTCGGACGACAGCAACGGCAAGCAATCGTAACTACTCGGCTATTTCCGTAACCGCAAATGAACCTCGTATGTGATTCGACGCCATCAGAGTTGGTTGCTACGTATACGTAAACGTAACTTTGACGTCACAGTCGTACGTTACACTATGAAACGTGAACTTTCAAATGCATCTAAGATATTATACACATTTAAGGTATTGTACCACTATCTATTTCCACTTACATGTTATGTATTAGAGTGAATAAGACGTTAATGATACCAAAACTGAATCTGTGGTGAAAATATAAATAACATATTATTCAGGGATTCGGTTCTGGCCTTTTAACACTCATCCACGGGCGCGCTTCCGCCGAAGAAATGCATCGATTTGATGCAATTCTTGCGCCGATCCACATCCTAGTCTTCTTACCTGTTACGGAAAAGGACGAGCGGATGATCCGATTGCAACGGCAAGGTATACGAGGTTGAGGATAGTGAGAACAGCAAAGTACATTTGTTGTCGAACTATCTTCTTCGCCCAAACCTTCTTTAATTCATGATCATTTATTTACTTGTGACGTACACGTATATTTAAAAAAAAATCCCGGGAATATGCTATAATGCAAAACATTCAATACGATTTCGCGTTGGAAAGTTCTGTGTTTAATAACACGACAACTAAATGGTAATGAAATAAGTTGAACTTCTTATTTTTATGCATGGATTTTGCACTGATATTTTAGTGAAACAACACACGGTTGGTACAGTATGTACCACAACACTGTGTCGTTTACAAATCAATGGATTTCGGCGTGCCACACCATCGCAATTTGGCGCATGAGTGTGGACCATCATACCTTGGCGTGTCATACCATTGGGGTTTGGCGCAGACCATCGGGGGTTGGCGTGACCATCGCACTTTGGAGTCCCATCGCATTTTGGAGTCTTATATATATATATATATATATATATATATAATATATATATATATATATATATATATATATATATATATATATATTAGATTTATTATTTTTTTATTTCACAAATATTGACATAAGACAAAAAAACATTTGTAATTTTTCTAACCACTTTCACACTCATACTCACACTCATACTTTTGTTGGTAAGTGCTTGCATTTTTAATATAGTCGTAACAGAAAAATTATAACAATACAGAGCTCGAGTAAATAGATAAAAGTACATGTGGCTTCAAAAGTAGAAAAAAATATTGCTTAAAATAGTAAAATTATCACTTTTTTATGTTGTCAAAAAAAGTTTTCCATACATGCCAGGTATTTTCAAATTTTTCTATTTCTAACTTCTGATACGCAATACATTTTTCAATTTTGTATTTGTTGTATAGATAGAACAATAATTCCAAAATTCTTGGCAATTTGGGGTTTTTTTTTCAAACAAGAAAAAAATATATTGTTTTGTATATAGGATAAGGAAATTTACAATTATGTTGCCTTTCGACAATGGGAGTTCACCTAATGAAATATTAAGTACATTAAAACCTATTCTTTTGGAAGTTGTTTTATAACTGTGCATGCTCAGATTGCTCCATAACATAGATACTTTGTTTTACAGCCAATGAAAACATGTTGAATTGTCTCAACTTCATCATTACAAAACGTAGAACAATCAAAAGACACAACATTGATTTTTTCAAGATAATAATTGACAGGCCGAATTCTATGAAGTATTCTATATTGTAACCATTGAATAGTAGAGTCCTTGGTAGTCTTAAAACATACAGTAAAAGCATCCTTAACACATATTTCTATTCCATTTTAAAGTTACCAGCTCTAAGTTCCACTTTGAAACAGAAGTAGGTATATCATGGTTTACATTTAACTGTTTGTAAACAGATTTAGTACATTTAGTTTGCAAAATCAAAGGTTTATAATATAATGGAATATGAGGTGTAAAAGATATATTGATTAAACCTTTGTTTTCAAACAATTTCAGATGAGTTGATGATGCACTCAATACACTGTTATATTGTAATATACAAACATGTATATCAAATTTATGTTGAAAAAGGTTATGTGATAAAAGATTCCCTTTGTCATCTAGGAAATCGTCAATGAGTTTTACATCTTTTTATACCAGCTTTTGATAAACAGTGTTTTCATATCCACTCCAATATTAGAATTATACCACACAGGAATAATGGGATAGGTTTCCTTGTAGAAATTTTGTCAAAGGATTCTATTACATGGAGCATAGAATTAAAAGCATCTTGCCAAACAATATTGTTTTCTGGAATGACACATTCAGAGATAAATGCATCTCCAAAATCAAGTAATTTGTCAACAAAATCATGACCATTAATTGCTTCAAAAATAGCTACCAAGGATTTATTTCCAATCAATAACCTTTTCAACCATGAACATTTTAAAGACATGATAAAATTGTTGATGTCCACCATTTTAGACCTCCATGTTGATGGTCTTGACTTACAATAGAACGTTTTACTTTGTCACATTTTCCATTCCAAATAAATTCAAAAATATCTTTACTCAATGAATTAATTATCTCCTTTTTCGGTGTTGGTAGTGATAGAAATAAATGGTTTATTTTTTTTTTAATAATTAATGTTTTAACCACTGTAACCCGACCAATTGGTGTTAAAACTCGTCTTTTCCAATGTTGTAGCATGCTCTTTATTTTAGGAATCTGTATGTTGTAGTTTAAATCTGTAATTTGTTGTAAGTCTACTGAAAAGTTAATACCTAATAAATTAAAAGTTGTTGAACCCCAGTCAAGTTTCTATCTAGTATGATGAAAGACCTGATTTGAAAACTTTTTAAATATGATCCAAACAATTTTTGTTTTTGAGTTGTTTACCTTCCAACCAGAAAGTTTAGAGAAAACATCTAAGGTATTTAATGCTGTAAAAAGTTACTTAGGTGTTCCATTAGGATCAAGTGATGTATCATCTGCATATTGACTTATTTTGTGTTCCTTATCACATATAACAATGCCTTTTATATCCTTATTTTCTTTAATTAAAATTGCAAGAATTTCTGCACAAAGGAGGAACAAATAAGGTGCAACAGGGTTGCCTTGTCTACAGCCCCTCTCAATATTAATTGAGTAGATAAAATCCCACTCTGTAATACTGCAGCCCTAAAATTTGTATTAAGAATCTTCACCCATTCAATAATGTATTCTCCAAAACCGAAATATCTTAATACGTTATATGTAAATGACCATGAAATGGAGTCGAAAGTTTTTTCAAAATCAATTAAAACCAATAGTCCTGGTATATTTGTACTTTCTATATAATGCATAAGATCATAGATAAATCTGGTATTTTCTCCAATGTATCTTCCCTTTACTGAATCCCTTGTATATGAAAAATCACAAGCTATCGCGTGCCTATCCAAGCCATTGATTGGCTAACAAACTTGAGGCCCCCAACGGGGTAAAGTTATACGAGGTCCCCAATAGGGTAAATGACACAGATATACGCTTTAAACATAAATGTTATTATGTTCCATAATATTGATTTGATTCTGTTACCAAGACAACCTGATATAAATTTCTACATAATGTAATAGGTCGCCAGGTTTTTGTTTTCAATTGTCTAGGTTTATCACCTTTAGGCAAACATGAAATAATCCCCAATTGCTGAGAGATGTGAAACTCTGTTTTGGAGAACATACAGTTAACAGATTTTAATATGAGTTCTTTCAGATCTGTCCAAAAAATAAAATAATTTACACTATATCCATCACTACCTGGAAATTTATTGTTTTTCATATCTTTTTAATACTTCAAACACTTCTTTTTCAGATATTGTTCTTTCCAAAGACTCTGAAATATTTTTGTCAAACTTTGGAACACAATATTGAATAATTTTGTAAGATCTAAATCTAAAAGTTCCGAGTCTTTATTTGTATATAGAGTTTGGTAAAAACATTTAACTTCATTAAGTATATCCTCCTGGTCATAGATCATACCATTTCCTTCAACTTCTATTTTTTAATAGTTTTATTCAAAGAATTGCGTTTTTCCAGATTGCAGAAATACCTTGTGGGTTTCCCCCTTCCTCTATCCATCTAGCTTTAGATCTTATAATATGAACTTCCCTTTTTTCTTTTCTGAAGTTTTCTAAAATCAACCTCTTTTCTTCAATAAGATGCAAATATATTTTTCCTCAGTTTCTAAGTGACCTATTTCTTCAAGAAGAGACATTTCTTTTCCCTTTGTTTTTTTCTTGTAGGAAGAGTATGAAATAGTAACACCCCTTATTTCCATAAGTAAGACCCCCAATAGTATACTATCATCAACAGATCTTGTGTTATCCGTGTCACTTTTAATATATTGTCTACAGACTTTATGAATAGTTTTTTTTACTCTCTGTACATATTCTCTGTCTAAGAGAAGACTATTATTGAATTTCCAAAGTCCATATCCCCTTTTAAAAGAGCTAAATTTTAATTCTACAACTATGGAGTGAGCTGATCTACAACCAGGTTTAATTAAGTATTTTTCCACAGAATTAGACAAACTTTCAGAGATTAAAATGTAATCTAGACGACCCTGTTTTAAGGGCGTCTTTTTATGCCATGTTTTAACCCGTCTATCAGGATTCAAAATTCTAAAATAATCTGGAAGTTGTAAGTCATCAATAATTTCTAATACTTTTTTCCTTGCTTTTGGGTTATTTATTGAAATATAATTAATTGTATCAATATCTGGGCTTAGTGCAAGATTAAAATCTCCTAAAAGTATATAATATTCATCATCCAGTTCTAAAAATACCTTACGAACATATTCATAAAACTCAGGACTATCAATGTTTGCGCCATAAATGTTAATAAAAGTGACCCTATTATCCTCTATTTTTAAGTCTAGGGCAATTGAATTTCCCTCCTTGTCCCTCTTTTCGTGGTGTACATTGAATTCAAAATTATTGTTAAAAAATTAGGCTACCCTTCTTGCATTTGATTCATAAGAGTTGAAGAAACATTTATAGCCCCACATGGCTTAAATATATGGTTCTGCTTCAGGAGTGAAGTGGATATCTTTAAAAAATATTACAGAATAACCTTTCGATCTATAAAATTTAACACATCTTGACATTTTAATACTGTAGCTAAGCCCTGGCAATTCACAGTAGCAATTTTTATGTAATCAACCATTTTCTAAAGTAAAAAGACTAATATATAACATAAAGCATTGCATAATTGCTAATGGATATTGTAAGCAGACACTTACCGACACACACACACACACACACACACATATATATATATATATATATATATATATATATATATGTGTGTGTGTGTGTGTGTGTGTGTGTGTGTGTGTGTGTGTGTGTGTGTGTGTGTGTGTAAGACTCTAAAGTGAGATGGTCTGCGCCAAAGTGCGATGGTTTGTTAAAGTTACGGACGCCAATGTGCGACGGTCACGCCAAAGTCCGATGGTTCGGAGTTCAGTAATGTTTGTGACGCCACGTCATTGTGATGTCATGCTTAACGTCTTTCAAAATAAAACCAAACAAATGCAACACGGACGACAGCAACGGCAAGATATACAAGGTGGAGGATAGTGAGAACGGCAAAGTACATTTGTTGTCGAACTATCTACTTCGCCCAAACATTCTTTAGTTTGTGATCATTTATTATTTGTGACGCACACGTAATACAATCCCGGGGATATGCTATAATGCAAAACATTCCATACCATTTCGAGTTGGAACATTTTGTGTTTAATAACACGACAACTAGATGGTAATGAAATAAGTAACTTCTCACTTTTTATGCATGGATTTTGCACTGATATTTTGGTGAAACAACACGCGGTTGGTACCGTCTGTACTACAACACTGCGTCGTTAACAAACCAATGATTTCGACGTGTCAGACCATCGCACTTTGACGTGTCAGACCATCGGAGTTTGACGTAGACCATCGGGGTTTGGCGTGACCATCGCACTTTGGAGTCCCATCGCACTCCAACTGCCCTTTCAAAAGATGAAATTCTTCAAAACCATGCTTCAGTTTTAGACACATTTAATATCCCAGTCAATGGGTCGAGTGAATATGAGTTACCGTACCTATATTGGATTCTTAAACTACATAAAAACCCTTACAAACAAAGATACATTGCTGGATCCAGTAAGTGCTCTACCAAGCCCCTATCTTTGCTCCTCACCAAAATGTTAACAGCTGTGAAGGAGAAACTTCAAACTTACTGTGCGACTACATATACCAGAAGTGGTATTAATCAAATGTGGATTCTAAAACATTCTAAAGAACTTTTAGTAAACTTGAAATCACAGAATTTTCCCCAAATCAATAACATTAAAACCTATGACTTTTCAACACTATACACGACCATTCCTCACGATAAATTAAAGACTAGACTTTTTGACATCATAGACAGTTGCTTCTTCAACAAAAACGGAAAACGGAAATATTCATAATTAGTGATCAGCCATTCAAAAACTTACTTTGTTAAACACCACTCTGATTCCACGTACAAGAACTCTGAAGTTGAAATAAAAAATATGCTAGAGTTCCTCATTGACAATATCTTCGTGGTCTTTGGTGATCAGGTTTCCCAACAGTCTGTTGGAATTCCCATGGTCACGAATTGTGCTCCTTCGTTAGCTGACTTGTTTCTATATTCATATGAAGCAGAATTTATTCAAAAACTTATACGCGAGAAGAAAAAATCTCTCGCTGTGGCCTTCAATTCGACATTTAGATATATCGATGACGTTTTGTCTATTAACAATAATAGCTTTCATTCATATGTCGATTTGATATATCCCTGAGAGCTCGAAATAAAGGACACCACAGAGTCGTCCACTTCTGCTTCATACTTAGATATTTTATTGAAAGTAGACATTAACGGCAAACTGACAACTCAACTGTATGACAAACGGGATGATTTCAGCTTCTCCATCGTCAATTTCCCATATTTATGTACCAATATTCCATTATCACCTGCATATGGTGTTTATATATCTCAACTGATTCGATATGCAAGAGCTTGTTCTGCGTATAGTCAGTTTTAAGATCGAGGTAAGCTACTGACAAACAAGTTGATGGTACAGAGGTTTCAACAGTCTCGACTGAAGTCAGCATTCGCAAATTCTATGGTCGTTATAACGATCTAGTTCGTCAGTACAACCTCGCATTGGGTCAAATGTTGTCTGACATGTCTCATGTCGATTGTTAAGCCGTTCTTGGCACACTGATTTTGACTGCGGATAACTCCGTTTACCTGATCAGGATATAGGGGCTCACGGCGGGTGTGACCGGTCAACAGGGGATGCTTACTCCTCCTAGGCACCTGATCGTACCTCTGGTGTGTCCAGGGGTCCGTGTTTGCCCAACTATCTATTTTGTATTGCTTATAGGAGTTATTAGATTGATCACTGTTCGTTATCTTCATCTTGCACTTTGGAGTCTTACACACACACACACACACACACACACACACACACACACACACACACACACACATATATATATATATATATATATATATATATATATATTTGTAAACAAAAAATACTCTCGACCACTTTCACACATCTTCCACATTTGTAAACAAAAGCTTAATATTGATCCCGAATGTATTTAGTTTGAGTCCCGATCCCGATGACAAAATACCTGCGCGGATTTTAGGTTTGTCTCCGCAAGAATAAACACACTAGCGCCGGTGTTTAAGTTTCTCATTCACATCATCCAAAATGTCGAATTTATGTCTGTTTCCGCTACTATCGATGGCGAACACTTTATCACTGAAGTACCATGCTGAATGAATCCTAGAGTCTTCGTTTAGGTCGCGGATGAGCTTAATGTTCATGGGTGTTATATGGTCGTGCATAATGAAGTGTTTCTTCACTTTGTCCTGTGATCGATTCTTTATCACTCTTATCTTTGTCCCTGGGTCACGAAATTTGGCTATTACCGGTCTTGGACCGTCCCTCACTCCACCTGGTACCCGATGAATGGCCACAATAACTGCAGGTGCCAAATCGATATTGACCAACTCTCTGAGGATTTTGTACAAGTCCTCACGCAAGTTTTCACCCTGTTTTTCCTCCCACCGCAGGAACTTTATGTTACTTTTTTAGAGTATTGCTGATTTTGATTTGCAAGTCTAATCGCACTGTCTGCTCTACTCTGCAGTAGTTTAAGGTTTTCTTTCATGCCTCGTAGCTCCCGTGCTTGGTCACAGAATTTCTCACGTAGCGTCTCAAAGTCAAGGTTGAAGCCGTCTGAGATCTCTCTAACGTGTCCTTTAAATTCTTTCCTATTGTTCTCAAGTTTTTGTTCAAATTCTTTCTTTACATCGGCTTTGATTTCTTTTGTGGTGTTTTCTTTCATTTCTGTCAGAATTGTGCTTTTCACGACTGCAATGATTTCCTCTTTCATTTCCTTTATTTATCTCCTCTAGAATAGAGGACACAATGTCTTTGATTTCTATTTTGCTCACCATATTGTCTTTAATCTCCGACAAACTGTCCTGAATCAATTTCAGGTCCATTGAAATACTTAATGCACCTGGATGGGCCCCGCCTGATGGAGAGTCCATATCTGAGCTGTCTGTTCTCTTCTGTTTTCTAGCCGACGCTTTTTCAGACACTGTGGAACTTCTAACGGCTTGAGGAACACTGTAGATTTAATTGCACCAGTTTTCTCTCCGGTGTTTTCAGAATTTCCGTTTGCTTTCTATCTGCTTTTTTCTCTTTCTTTTGCTTATTGTACGCCATTGAGTAGTAATCACGATAGACACAATGATTCACAATACCTTCCAAAAAGTATCCAAAATACTCACATACGTTTTAAAGTATCACAGTAGTGTCAATCAGATTCCAAATATTTAAAAAACAATCCGGTCTATGAACGTCAAAAATAGAAGAAATTTTGATGAAATAAGCGGAGCTCTTTCACCTGTGTCAGTACTACTCCATCACGGGGTGGGTATTTTTACCGCCGGATACCGCCAGACACAGCTGAACACCGCTGACCACCAAAAATATTATGTATATATTAAAATAAATCCCCAAAACAGACCATATGTGAATAATTCAACGTATTTAATTCATATAATGAACTTATATCTATTAATAATGTGATAGAATACTGTAAAAGTTATGTACAACCACCGCCGAACACCTAAGATGTGCTTTATAGTATGAAAGGTAGGTATCATGATTCTTGTAAGAAATATCACAAATAATTTATGATGTTTGAAGCATTTTTAAAAACCTAAAAATAGGAAAACGCAACATATTTAATGTGTAACTAGGCCTATCTGTGACCTGATAAATCACCGCCGAACTGGTCTTACGAAAAAGTACTCTGGTAACATTTCATAATTGAGCGC
The DNA here is from genome assembly GCF_947568905.1 of Ostrea edulis. Classification (NCBI taxonomy): domain Eukaryota; kingdom Metazoa; phylum Mollusca; class Bivalvia; order Ostreida; family Ostreidae; genus Ostrea; species Ostrea edulis. Next base: position 76,117,575 of record NC_079165.1, on the reverse strand, counting down.
CAAGTAGGCCTACTCACTTTTTGTAGGTGTTTATGCCTCATGTTAACTGAATAAATATATAAATTTGGAATACAAAGTGTATTCTTTCATTATTTTTGGAAATACATCAGACTACAGTTTATCGTTTGACTCCGATCCCGATCAAATTTAAGCACATTGTTGATCACCAAATATAAACGAGTACAATTAAATAAAAAAAAAATAGATCAGATAATTAAATAAATAAGATAAATAAATGCAAGGTGAAGATAACGAACAGTGATCAATCTCATAACTCCCACAAGCAATACAAAATAGACAGTTGGGCAAACACGGACCCCTGGACACACCAGAGGTGGGATCAGGTGCCCAGGAGGAGCAAGCATCTCTATTTCAATAATTCAATGCATCGTTTGTATTTGTATCAATAACTGTAAAGTTTATATATATGTAGCTACCACCGAACACTTGCTGCCCACCGCCGAACATCTGAATACTACCGCCGAACACTTAAGTATGTTAATAAAATTTTATTTACAGTCTGAGAAGTGTGTATCATGATTCTTGCAATAAATTTCACGAATTATTCACGATGTTTTTGTAGCAATTTTGGACTTAAGAATATAAATGAAAACACGGTGTATCCCGGTCTATATCTTTTGAATTAGTGTTTGGTGGTGGTATAATGTGAATCTATTATATAATGTTATCATTTAAAGATTGAATCAAATAAAGGAATACTTTACAAGATGATAACAAAATAAAATAAAGTGTAAGCGAGTGTTTGCAACATTTCATATCTATCCGTGAATTGATATCAACATTGAACTATTTATGTATCTCAGGCCTAACCTGTTCATAAAATAGTCATTCCACATGATCCAGGAAAAAATGTAATGAATATGTGAATAATTCAACGTATTTAATTCACATTAGGAACTTACATGCATTAATAATGTGATAGAATACTGTAAACGTTATGTACAACCATCGCCGAACATCTGTATTCTACCGCCGAACACCTAAGATGTGCTTTATAGTATGAAAGGTGGGTATCATAATTCTTGTAGGAAATATCACAAATAATTTATGATGTTTTTAACATTTTTGTTTTACCTATAGATGTCGTTGACATTTGCAAACAAGTATTTTGTGAATGTTTTCACATTTTTTGTTTATGGGGAAAACTTCGAGAATTTTACAAACACAATATGAACATTCGCAAACTTGTATTTTGCTTTAAGGAACTTAACCCCTTGTTTATATATCAAGTTGTTAGACATTAAGGCGAGGGGTATCTATGAATAACCGAGTTATTTGTAAGAGATATACGAGTGGACTTTTGCGAGAAGGGCTGACTTTCACAATCAACGACTGACTTGGACATTTAAGCCTGCGTATGGTATGGAAGCATGATATCGTTAAATATATGTAATATCGACTTGTTGGCATTTATACAGGGAACTTCTACTGCCTCGCTCTTGAGCTAGCTTTTATCTTCTTGGTGATTTCTCTTGATCACGTAAAAGCAAAGGCGAGCGTGTTCAAACCGCTGCACGTTACAAAATCGTGGCAGGGTAGTGACTGATGTTTGGTGGGAGGCCTGATTCAGATAGAATATCTCTGGGACTTTGTGTCCATGTACGAACGGGGTCTCGTCAGGGGACGACGGCGGTTGTCGTCGTGGACGGCGGATACCTTTGCCGAAGAGGTGCCAAACAATCTGAGAAGGTCCATGCTAAGCTTCGGAACGAAGTGTAGCAAACAGTATATAGGGACTTTCTACTGCTTCGCTAGAGAGCTACATGTAGCGTTTCTAGTGATATGGTAGTATTTCTTTAAGCAACGGCGAGCGTGTTCAGATCACTGTACGTTACAATATTATTATAGTTCGCCTGTTAGGTTTTAAACCACCTGAACGTCTTTCATTTATCTGACAATTAAGAATAAAAACAATTAATTTCATTTTTGTATGCATACTTACATTGTAGGTGTAAAATCTTAAATCGCACAGATACATTGGCTCATGTTCAAACTTTACAAAAAGTCATCGCAACATGATAAATGGAATGTACATGTAAGTTTATCATGCAGGAGCTTTGCGGTTTTTTTTATCATAAAAATGTATGAAGTTGTTATACAGGTTTATTCAATCAAACAGATACATATACAACACAGTGCATGCTAAGCGTACCAACAATTCGGAATTACATGTACATCTGCACTAATGTGGATCTGTAGCTCTCTTGGAAAATATTTGGTCATACCAGATAGCTACAGATCCACCCCTTCTAAGAATCTTCGATTTACGGCGCAGGTCGCTGTATTATTGCATCATAATATCAAAAAATTCCTACCATATTTTCCCAGTATATTTATGTCCAAACATTTATCAAATCCCCCATGTGAATCGAAAACTCGCAACTTCAAATGATTTCTTTTTTAAAGATATCCATGCTACGTAGCAGTCAATTCGAACCCTGTTGATTTTTTATATCTATTCATTCTATCCAATATGAAGTACGTATTCGGTCTTCATGTATAATAAACACGAATATTGGACATAAATATTGAAAAGTAATTCTAGCACGTTATGAAAGTCCATTCTCTCACCAGAGGGCGCGTTACGCAAGCTTCACATACACCTCTGTCAACGCTTGGAATCACGTGACAATATAATCAGATGATATAAACAATAATTCTTGGTTTCCTTTCCGTTTAAAAGTTCTGGTAACAGGTGATGCCATCAGGCTCTTTTCATAGCCCACTGGCACTTTGAAAAGTACATATTTACCATTTAGCTGTGTGTCTCTTATTTCACAAGTTTTATCGTATTTTTACAGCCTTTCTTACTTTTGATTCCATGTTCACCACGTGGATGTCTTACATTCATACGCATATTAAAAAGTAGTTCCAAATTTAGGATCAGAAAACGGTGATTTTAAACAATTTACAGTAAGCATCAATTTAATACCACCAAAAACATTTTAAAGTATGACTAAATATTTAGTCGAAAACATAAATTTTGGATATTAGAAACTTTTACAAGATTTAAAACAGAACTTAGCGGGGATGGAACTGGAATTATTTCATCTAAAATATTTTAATAACAAGAGGCCTATGGCATAGCAATAAAGAAAATATATGCTATCAATGACATTTTAAAAGATATCAAAAATAGTTTACACATACACATTATATATACCAAGTTTCGCCCCGCCTTGGAGTCAGTACGTCTACCCCGGAGATCATGAAATTCACAATTTCGGTAGAGGCCTAGATCTATGCATATAGGTTTTTCTTACAGATGAGAGGTTGTAGGGAAGATGCTTTAACATTGATCAATTTTTGCTCCATCCGTAAGGCTCAGGGGATGCAGGATTGATTGAATATTGTTTAACGTCTCTCTCGAGAATGTTTCATTCATATGGGGACGTCGCCACTGCCGATGAAGGGCTGCAAAGTTTAGGCCTATGCTTGACGCTTATGGCCTTTGAGCGGGGGGGTGGGGGGGGTGGTATCGTGCCACACCTGCTGTGACACGGGACCTCGGTTTTGCGGTCTCGTGCGAAGGATCGCCCTATTTAGTCGCCTTCTACGACAAACAAGGAGTACTGAGGACCTATTCTAACCCGGATCCCCACGGGAGCGGGGTTGCAGGAGGAATATGTGGGAATATTAGGTCAAATAGACTTTACTTTTCCAGAAACAGCATGAGTATGGAAATGAACCGGAACAACTCGATACTCTTTGGACACCTAACATTTTTGTACATTGCATCGGTTCATCATTTATTCATGTATGTACAGATATGTCACGAAAAGGTTTCCGTATTATATGCTGTGTCAAAGTCAGTCGTTGACTGTAAAAGTCAGCCCTTCTCGCAAAAGTCCTATAGGCAGTATTAATCCAGAATTTGTAATCGCATTGCAAATAGCAATTTCGAGCTCCAGCGTCTTTGAGTAACTTCTACAGTGACCTAACATGTTTAATAGTGTAATTAACTCAGTACTTCTCGTCAGATGGTGCATAGTAATTTTAAACGTGAGTTGCTTAGGTAATATCCATTTGCCATTCATAGCTGAGACACATACATATGTATGCCCTGAGAGTACCATTTAGCACATCTTTTTGCCCTGAGAGTACTATTTAGCACATCTTTTTGCCCTTCAGAAAAAGGCTTATAGGATATACATCAATAGAATGTCTTCTTTCACACCTTTTCTACTTCAAAGGGCACACCTGTGGTAGTAGGGAGCAAGGTATTAAAGCAGAAAATCCTTACAATACACCGATCTAATTAAAATTAGCCGCTACGTTTTATTATAACAAATAGAACGTAAGGGCTAATTTTAACTAGACTGTATAATACACATACAATATACACGTACAATGAATATACAGAGTCTCTAAGCCAGGCGTTTGTATATATGTAAAAATATCAAAGGAAAGATGAGGAACTGATACCAAAAACAAAATAAAAATAAATGAATAAATTATCCATACAAGTATTGTATTATTTATTACCAAAAGCAGTACTGCTGATAGGATACACAGAACATATATTACAATAATAACATCAACATAGGTTCTGCCTGTTGCCCGATGCTGTTGAGTTTCTCAATAAAATATGTTTAAATTAAAAATGAGTTATGATAAAAAAAAAATTAAGCACGAAATAGAGCATGCGTTTCAAATAATATAAAGAATCTTTTGTCAATCTACCAAGACGAGACAATGACGAAGTTGGACAAAAACTATTGACAAATAACAACTTGGAAAGTATAAATCACGTTTTTGAAGAAGGTGTGGATCTACTCCAGACTTGATAAAAATTTTTACATAACTGCTTGACCACCCAGAGGGAGATAGACGACTAACAACGTAGCTTCGTTTTAGAAGGGTGGGGGTATACTATTTCATACTCTTCCTACAAGAAAAAACAAAGGGAAAAGCAAGAAATGTCTCTACTTGAAGAAATAGGTCACTTAGAAACTGAGGAAAAATATACTTGCATCTTATTGAAGAAAAGAGGTTGATTTTAGAAAACTTCAGAAAAGAAAAAATGGAAGTTCATATTATAAGATCTAAAGCTAGATGGATAGAGGAAGGGGGGGGGGGAACCCACAAGGTATTTCTGCAATCTGGAAAAACGCTATTATTTGAATAAAACTATTAAAAAAGTAGAAGTTGAAGGAAATGGTATGATCTATGACCAGGAGGATATACTTAATGAAGTTAAATGTTTTTATCAAACTCTATATACAAATAAAGACTCGGAACTTTTAGATTTAGATTTTAACAAAATTATTCAAAAATGTGTTCCAACGTTGGACAAAAATATTTCAGAGTCTTTGGAAAGAACAATATCTGAAAAAGAAGTGTTTGAAGTATTAAAAAATATGAAAAACAATAAATTTCCAGGTAGTGATGGATATAGTGTAAAAAGTTTCCCTTTTTTTTTTTTTTTTTTTTGGACAGATCTGAAAGAACTCATATTAAAATATGTTAACTGTGTTTTCTCCAAAACAGAGCTTCCCATCTCTCAGCAATTGGGGATTATTTCATGTTTGCCCAAAGGTGATAAACCTAGACAATTTTTTTTTTAAAAACTGGCAACCTATTACATTGTTAAATGTCTTGTTTAAACTTATTTCAGGTTGTCTTGGTAACAGAATCAAGTCTAATTTAGATCATCTTATTTCAGACTTCCAGTCTGGATTCATAAAGGGAAGATACATTGGAGAAAATACCAGATTTATCTATGATCTTATGCATTATACAGAAAGTAAAAATATACCAGGACTATTGGTTTTAATTGATTTTGAAAAAGCTTTTGACTCCATTTCATGGTCATTTATATATAAAGTATTATTAAATATTTCGGTTTTGGTGAATACATTATTGAATGGGTGGAGATTCTGAATACAAATTTTAGGGCTGCAGTGTTACAGAGTGGGTTTTTATCTACTCAATTCAATATTGAGAGGGGCTGTAGACAAGGCGACCCTGTTGCACCTTATTTGTTCCTACCTTTGTGCAGAAATTCTTGCAATTTTTATTAAACAAAATAAGGACATAAAAGGCATTGTTATATGTGATAAGGAACACAAAATAAGTCAATATGCAGATGATACATCACTTGATCCTTATGGGACACCTAAGTCACTTTTTACAGCATTAGATACCTTAGATTTTTTCTCTAAACTTTCAGGTTTGAAGGTAAACAACTCAAAAACTAAAATTGTTTGGATCATATTTAAAAAGTTTTCAAATCAGGTCTTTCATCACACTAGATGGAAACTTGACTGGGGTTCAACAACTTTCAATTTATTAGGTATTAACTTTTCAGTAGACTTACAACAAATTACAGATTTAAACTACAACATACAGATTCCTAAAATAAAGAGCATGCTACAACATTGGAAAAGACGAGTTTTAACACCAATTGGTCGGGTTACAGTGGTTAAAACATTAATTATTCCGAAAATAAACCATTTATTTCTATCACTACCAACACCGAAAAAGGAGATAATTAATTCATTGAGTAAAGATATTTTTGAATTTATTTGGAATGGAAAATGTGACAAAGTAAAACGTTCTATTGTAAGTCAAAACCATCAACATGGAGGTCTAAAAATGGTGGACATCAACAATTTTATCATGTCTTTAAAATGTTCGTGGTTGAAAAGGTTATTGATGGGAAATAAATTCTGGGTAGATATTTTTGAAGCAATTAATGGTCATGATTTTGTTCACAAATTACTTGATTTTGGAGATGTCATTTATCTTTGAATGTGTCATTCCAGAAAACAATATTGTTTGGCAAGATGTTTTAATTCTATGCTCCATGTAATAGAATCCTTTGACAAAAATTTCTACAAGGAAAAATCCGTTTTGGGCCCGGGCTCTGTGATACCACAAATATAGTAAATTCATTGTATCACAGAGTTCGGATACAAAACGGGCCTAGCCCCTGTGACCAGTTTGCTGAAATAAATGTAAAGAGAATGCAAGAATTCATATTTTAAAAAGTGAGGAGGGGGGGGGTAGTCAATATATCAAACTTTGCATGTAATAATAACGAGAACAGTTGTTAGAAAAGTAATGGGGGGGGGGGGGGGGTATTGCTACATATCCCTGCTTCACCGTTAGATTACATGCATATTTAACATTAGACAGGATCCAAGACATTAATATTCTCATGTGTTCAGAAATTAAGTTTCTTTAGTAACAGTTGATTTAATGATCCGAGACGTTGCGATTCGACGACCTCAGCTATTATTTTCCGTCAGATCAATACCTTTGATACAACTGACTAACTGCATGATACATGCACATTTAAATAAAATGATTTGGTAATGGGAGAGGGTTTAAAATCCCAATTTTGCAAGTGGATCGTTTCTGTAGTTTTATGAAAGTCGTTAGAAATTAAACAGTAGAAACTAGACTTATATGTATACACAGACAAGGAAAGGGTCATAATCGGACCCTTGGGGTTCCGATCCCTTTTTATGAAATGCACTCCCATGGGGATCCGGGTTAGAATAGGTATTCAGTACCCCTTGCTTGTCGTAGGAGGCGACTAAATGGGGCGGTCCTTCGGATGAGACTGCAAACACTGAGGTCCCGTGTCACAGCAGATGTGGCACGACAAAGATCCCTCCCTGCTCAATGGTCGTAAGCGCCGAGTATAGGCCTAAATTTTGTAGCCCTTCACCGGCAATGGTGACGTCTCCATATTAGTGAAAATTTACGAGAGGGACGTTAAACAATATAAAATCAATCATCAATAAGTGTAATATCAATAATAATTTTTAATAAATGATCTGGATTATACATCATCACGTAAAGACCGAAGTTAGCATATATATGCTTACATGCCTGAACGGAAAAAATAGGCTATATATAAAATACAAACACATGGGGAAAATAAATTTCAAGTCATTTTAGGGACAAATTGAGCCCATGATTTGTTTGAAATTTATACAAATAAGTGAATAGATATGTCATTAGTGTTACAGCGTATTTTACAACAATGATTAAACACCAGAGTACACATTTCCTATACTTATGTTCAATTTTATTTTCATTTTATTATTTCCTTTTATCAATATAATTTCATTTTCTTATTTATTTTTTAATCCGTTGAACATAGTTCTTGATGGAAATTTGGCTCACATGAGCAGATCGATGCATGACATTTAAAATTCTAAAATGTAAATCTTTTATGTTATTTCTTATATCACCCACCCCCCCCCCCCCCACCCCACCCCACCCCCCAATTTTAGCTACATGAAAGTCAATAAAAATTATTCTATCAATTGTTTATACATTCTAGGAATTTTCTTTACGTTACACCAGAGATCGGGCTCAAAATTTCCATTATTTTTGTTGACAACTTGCATGGGTTACTGCAGACGATAAGGATATGTTTAAAACCATGAGGAAATAATGAATGAATATTTCTTTCCATGGTAGGATTAATTTTAAATCTACCTCCATAAAGAAAAGAGTTCTAAAAAGTCAGACGTAAATCGCAATCGTAAGTGTTACGACTACAATAGGTTTCGCGAAACGCTCGTATACGTGCGAGTCAAATGATCTTAAACGTAATCGTACGTTTACGATCTACGATCGGTTAGTGAAACGGCCGCCAGGTGCCTAGGAGGAGTAACCATCCCCTGTCGACCGCTCATACCCGCAGTGAGTCTTTTATTTCGAGTTCACGGGGATATATCGAATAGACATATGAATGAAAATGGCTATTGTTAACAGATGAAATGTCGTCGATATATCTAAATGTCGTCGAGTTGAATATCTTGATGTGAGTGTGACACTTACATCAAGATATTTTTCCTTCTCATGTAGATTGAAGCTTTTGAATAAACCCTGCTTCATAAGAATATTAAGACAGGTCAGCTAACAAAGGAGCACAATTTGTGTCCATGGAAATTCTAACAGACTGTTAGAAGACCTGATCACCAAAGAATACGAAGATATTGTCAATGAGGAATTCCAGCATATGTTTTATTTCAACTTCAGAGTACTTCAGAGTGCGTAGAATCAGAGTTGTGTTTTTAGATGAATGATCACTAGCTATGAATAGTTCCTTATTCCATTTTTGTTAAAGAAGCAATAATTATTGTCTATGTTGTCAAAAACTCTAGTCTTTAATTTTTCATGAGAAGTGGTCAAGTAAAGTGATGAAAAGTCGTACGTTTTTGATGTTGTTGATTTGAGAAAAGGACTATTTACAATTTGATACTGTAATCAGAAAACATTGTTTGGTCTGGTTATATTTTGCTTTTTAAGCGTATCTAAACCAGCGAATTTTTTTTTTAAAATTAAAATACACATGAGTAAAAATTAAAGAAGGCGAACACTACCCTGTGTACAGCATTGTGAATTGTAACATTTATATCATATTCTTTTATATTTTCACGCTTCGTACAAAAAATATTGATATTTTAATATACAATTAAATCAATTGAAATTGTTTGACCTATGAACAGTATATCAGGGTCATTAACAAATTTCGCAGATTTTTCAGAGTTAGAAATGACAAGAAATGTATAGCTCTAAATTCCATTTTTTTAGCATAACATGTTTATCAAACATTACGGTAAAACATATTAAATTTTGCAAACATGAAATGTGCCCCATTGCCAAAAAAAAAATGGGGTCAAAGGTGAATAGGTAAAACAAATCTGTCAATGGTGTAACAAATATATAATTAAGGGAAAAAAGGATAAGTAATAATGCCATATACTTGAAAATGGCATAAATAATTGCAAAAAAGCATTAAAATTGATATATTTTGGTCTGATGTTTAAAAAACTTAGTAATTCTATAATCAAACTGACACAAAATGGTATATCTGAGACACTATTTTAAAAACCTTCCTCTCATTTTAACATGATACCTGCATTTTTACAAAATGACACAAAAATATTATTACAGATTAAATACATTCATTTAAATCTTATTTTAAGAAAAGTTTGATATTGATATATGACCATCTTTGTCTGCGATCAAGAAAATTGTTTATGTAACACCAATGACAAAATGTGTTTGACCACTGACAAGTAAATTACACCACTGACATAAAAATAACAGAAGTGGACCCAAACACTTTAACAGTAAAGCTAAAAATGAATCAATACCACTCCTTTGAATAATTTCATACATTTCCTTTCAATGAAAAAGAAATCGGACAAGAATATTTTTGTTTGTACGTACAAATGATGAAGGTGTGTGTTAAACCACTTATATTGTCGTTACTCCACTGATCATAGTGTTTGTGTAAGTTACATATGCAATAATAAATTATGTCAAAGGTAATCACTAAAAGTGTCAACATACTTACACCAAAGACAAATTTCAAATATACATCTTTATTAGGTCACCTGAGTTAACCAGGTGACCTATTGCTTTTGGTCTGTGTCTATTGTCATGCGTTGTACATTAACAATTGAAAAATTTTAACTTCTTGATAACTACCATTCCAAATTCTGATGCATCCTTGGGACAAGGGGGAATAAATTGTAAATTTCGGGACACCTGCACCCCTGGGGCCTTAGGGGATGAACAAAAATTGACCCAGTTTCAAAAATTTTCTTTATAACCGCAAATCTGTAAAGAAAACTAAATTTCATGAAGAGCAGGAAGTCCTCTGCCACAATTGTACATTTCATGGTTCCTGGGGTATAGGACTAAGGTTCTGATTCAGTCAGACTCCAGGGTGGTGACCAAACTTAGCATATAATATGTATGTGTAAATCCTTTAAGTAACATTTTCCTTAATGCTTTTGATACTAACTTTAAAGTAATTGGATACTTATAAGGAGCAAGTGTCTTTTACCAAAATTGGAAATGGGTAGGGGTGTGGTATCAGGGTGGGGTCAAATGGTCATAGTGATACATGTGTATGTTTGCAAATGGACAGTGTTTAAGTGTCTTCTTTTCAATAACTACCTTTCCTATGGGATCCATTTTTCACATTGCAGCACGAGTTATCCCCCCCAATCCAGAGGGCACACAGCACGTTGAGGTCCCCTAGTGATTGCATCATTATAAGGAATATATAGAAAATTTACCATTTCTTATTGTAATTAAGTGCCAGTTGAGGAATGTTTATAGAAATTGTTTCCAGGTGTCTGTTATTATATTTTTACATATTACTCGTGAAAGTTTTGGTATTAATTGTATCATAACTTGGACAGAATTAAACATCAAATACTGAAGATAGGTATATAACCCACCCACCCCCTTTCCCTTCTCTTCAATTTGATGAATGGTATATTCTAAAAAGTGTTCTCTGTAAAATCGAAGAAACTAGCCCTTAATTATGATTTGTATTATACCATTTTCTAATAAACTCCATGACTTGTTATTTTGTCAATGGAAACACAATTTAGTCATTGGTGTTACATAAAATATACAGCTAATTCCAATAGTCTAAGACAATTGTCAAATGGAATATGCATTGCAATGATCCCAAAAGTCGCAATTTCTATTTAAAATAAAAGAAAAATTGTAGAAAGTTATAACATTAAGCATTTATCCATTGTCTTTTCTTGAGAAAATTGTAATGTCAGTGGTATAACAAATTTAGTCAATAGTGTAACACTTGAAATATCTGATATATAATATATTCATATGATGGCTTTAATTTGACCAAAATGACCTACCTGCAGATAATAATGTTAATTGTGACTAAATAAGCTAAATCAATTAATTTATCATTGTTGGTTATTTAGAATTTTACCATATAATACAAACATGTCAGTGGTGTTACAATTTTCCTCAGTTGTGTAACATTATTCTTTGTTACACAACTGACAGTTACACCAATGATATATTGAGGTTAAATATGTCGATGTAGCCTTAGGAGTGCATTAAATACAGATAGCAGCAAGCTACATCATGCTTCTATTTTGAAAATTATCTGTGAAATCAGTGTTACACCATTGACTTGTTTAAACTACTCATTAAACCAAACTTACCAAAATTGAAAATATTTCACGATCAAAAATCACACTGCTTCAAGCATTGTTTTTGGTGACAGGAAGTGATGTCACTGATGACAGGGGGTATTCACACATCAATTTGATATCAATTTCCCAATGTATTTTTAGATTTTACATCTCTGTTACACCACTTATCAGAAATTTTTGTAAATGAATATTTAACCTTCTCGTGATATTTTGTCAGAAGTTCAGAATTATAATTTCATGAAAAATTTCAATAGAAAGTACACTATTACATGGTGCAAGTTTATTTTTAAAATGAAATATGAAATTAATTATGGTATTATACCTGAAAGAGAAGGTCGGGATTTATTGACAGCCCCAAAACGCCAATTTCCGTCGGTTGGGGTCAATTTCCTTCTTTAAATGTACGACAAAAAATAAAAATATGCTTTGTAATATGACACCTTATTTATACTTGATTCGTGGATATTCATTTTCCCCCGTTTACATAGCTTATTAACAAGATTTTTTAGAGTGACTGAAAAATCTGCGAAATTTGATAATGACCCATCAATCATTGAGACAAAACCTTTGAAGGATCGATGCATAAATATCTAACAAAATTGGCAACTATATGCACAGATTTTCGACGCAAATTACTCTCTTTAATAGTGTACGAAATTTACTTTTGATTGTCATTTATTTATTTAATAAATGACCATTTTTACTTTTTATACGTGTTTGACTTATTTCGGGGCAGGCTGACATAAATGGCATTACATTATTTTGATTTTAGGCAACTTACCGAATACCAAAAAAAGGTATTACAATATCTCTATTTTTAAGGCATGTGTTTGTGAAACACAAATGCCCCCGATAATGGCCAATTCCGAACATGGCCAAGGTCACAAGGGCAAATATCTTGGTACCAGTAGAAAGATCTTGTCAAAAGAAGTGCTCATGTACAATATGAAAGCTCTAATATTTACCATTTAGAAGTTATGACCAATGTAAAAAAAAAAAATTAAAGTAGGTCAAATGTCAAGGTCAAAAGGCTCAATACCAACGGAAAGATCTTGTAACAAGGAATACTCATGTGGATTATCAAAGCTTTATCTCTTACTGTTCAGAAGTTATTAGCAAGGTTAAAGTTTTCAAAAAGTAGGTCAAATTCCAAGGTCAAGGTCACAGGGTAAAAAATGTTGGTACCCACGAAAAGGTCTTGTCACAAGGAATACTCATGTGAAATATCAAAGTTCTATCATTTACTGTTCAAAAGGTATTAGCAAGGTTAACGTTTTCAAAAAGTAGGTCAAATGCCAAGGTCAAGGGTAAAAAATGTTGGTACTCACGAAAAGGTCTTGTCATAGGGAATACTCATGTGAAATATCAAAGCTCTATCACTTACTGTTCAAAAGTTATTAGCAAGGTTAAAATTTCAGACAGAATGACAGACAGGACAAAAACAATACCCCCCCCCCCCCCCCCCCCCCAATCTTCGATCTCGGGGGCATAAAAAGGGAATAACAATATATCTATTTTTTGGTAGCTTAACAAATACAGAATAAAGATTGGTAGATATCATGAAGAACCTGTTGAGTAACTACTTTGTACCATTTGTTCTAAACATAGTGTAGAAGACGAAATTCATTATATTGCACTGTTCTTTGTACTACGAATATCGATCAAAACTTTTTGAAAGCACTGGATTTAACCAGGCGTTAGTATGGTCAGAAATGGATGTATTGTGCATGCTTATTTCAAATTATCCTCGCCAAGTTGCAAAGTACTTGCACTCTTTGTTTATGCGTAGACAGTTATTTTCAAAAGTTAAGAATGTAGATTATACATTGCATTTCAATGTGTGTGTGTGTGTGTGTGTTATATTTAAGTTTTGTGCTTAAAGTGGCATGTACATGTAGGCCCGATGGACCGAGTGTTGGATTAATTTTTTAACTGCCTATGAACAAAATGCATACATATGTACGCTTAACTATAAATATATGAATTATTTACTTACTTACAGAAAATGCAATACAATATTTCTATTTTTAGGCATTTACGTTCTCCCTTGGTGACTGGCAGCATCCACATTACAGTTTTCGTAAGTACATGTGAAGCATTTCTTTCTGATATTCCATTCCCTGTATTCCTTAAGGTGACTCCATACACCAGTTTATTTTTATATCAGAGCAAAAAATAATTTAGAAAAATTAAATAAGAATTTGGAACTCAAACATTTTACATACATGTACGTACAGAGGCGATGTTGAATTTAAAATATCTACATTATTTTCATTAATCCATGATGCAGAAAGGATGAGAAACAGTAAAATTTGAAAAAAAAATGATTGACAAACTGCAGCATTTGGTGGCGAGTGTTTGGCACAATCCATTTAAAATTAAAATCTACCCCTGCGGCTTTAAGTTAACGCCCCCAAATTTTACCTGTGTTGCGATCAATGATAAGCCACTGGTCAATCAAACTTTTAACAATAGAGCTTAGGTTGATTGACATTTGCAGAGACTGTGGTCTACAGCTACCTGCGAAAGATGTTTTGATAACAATCATGGCTAATGATGACCGGCAGTCTTTAGATCTCGAGGAAAGCCCCAGTATACCTGAGTTTTGATAACATTGACTCGCACCTAGAATATTGTAATGGCTAACGTCCCCTATACAATGCAATTTATCATCGTATTTTCTCTCTCCATCTATATACATGTATTATACATGTAGATTAAACAATCAGAAATCAAACAATAATAATAAAAAAAAAACCAAAAAACAAACATAAGTTATTGGAATATTTTCTATTAATGATTTATTATGACTTTATATTTATAAAAAAAGGAAGAATTCTTTATTGGCGCAGCACATCAACATGTATAATGGTTATATTGCCCATGCGTAAAACTGTTAAAAATGCTTCAGTTTGGGATACCACATGGATTATAAATTACACAATCAGAAATCAAACAATAGTAAAAAAGCATAAATAAGTTGTTGAGATATTTCTATTTATAATTTATCACGGTTTTATATTTATAAAGCGAGAGAGAGAGAGAGAGAGAGAGAGAGAGAGAGAGAGAGAGAGAGAGAGAGAGAGTTATTGAGCTATTTATAATTTATCGCGGTTTTATATTGAGAAAGCCAGAGAGAGAGAGGGGGGGGGGGGAGATGTGTAAAACTGTAGCAATAATAAAGATAGATGAAATAATATGGCATGGCAATAGTGCTGCATACGTATGACAATAATTACTCATTTAGTCAATGATTGAGAGTAAGGGAGAGAGAGAAAGGGGGGGGGGTAGACTAGCTATGTGTCAGCTTCTGTTTGGGATACCATCATTACACAAACATTACGTCCACAGAAACCCTAAAGAGAGAGAGAGAGAGAGAGAGGGGGGGGGGAGGGGTAGACTTCGTGTCAGCTTCTGTTTGGGATACCACCATTATGCAAACACTACAGCCATAGAAACCCTACAGACGGCCCATATTGACTCGAGGGGTATCTTGATCATTCTTCATTTGGTTGTACATGTACACAGACCTACTTGGATTTATCCATTCTCTCGAAACATGGATATTTTACCTACTACACCCACGACATCGCGAACTCCCAGGACACCAGGAAGTGCCCGGAGACACCGTGTAATATTATATTTAGGAAATTATTCATATACGATATAAAACAGTTTAATTAGAAGTTTTAAAAAGCGAAGGTTTATTTCAAAATAAAGTGAAACTCATCCTCTACGTCTTTTAAATCACACAATGTACATATTCTATTGTTCCTAAGTTCATTTTTGTATCGACCTGATTCTATATTAAGATTGTGAGAGGATAGTCTGAATCTAGTTACAGTTTTTCTATGTATTTCACTCATTGATTTAGATCAATAATACTGTAATCCAAAACTGTCTGCTATACATTGATAGTATTCCCCTCGTGATGTCTCTCTAGGGTAATGGGACGTTTCGCACCAAAAGACGTTTCGTACTAAGACGATTCGCACAAGGACGGTTCGCCCCTATGTGTGGTGAGAAACGTCCCATACATTTTCCAATTACTTTGGTTATTATCTATATAACTACATATCTAAGAAGTTTTGTCTGATTACATTTGATGTTAACATATATAGACAGGCATGATGCTAGTCCATGTACGCCGAATTTCCTCAATCAAATTAGATCTTGATTTTAATTAGTACTTTCAAGAGTGTGATTGAAGTTTCCTTTTGATATAAAGCATTCATATTTAATGATATACAAGTCTGGTTGGACAGGGCAGCTTAAACATTTTATATATTATCTATGGTCAGATGTTTAAGTAATACAGATTCAATTTTTCATATTTCTTAATCGCAATTATTCATGTATATCCGATAGCGGATTTAGGAGGGTATATCTAAGGAAATCATGGTCTCTTATTTAGAAAGGCAATCTTTTTTTATTCACTCTCAGAGAAATAGATTTACAACTTGGAACAAACAGAACACTATGCAATTTTTTTAACACAACTCCACTATTTTTAAAATCATCTATATTAATGTATCTGGTATTGTATATGAAATTTTCATATTTCTGCCAATGCAAAAATTTGATCCATAAACCCCACTTTAAAAAAAAAAAAAAAAAAAAAAAAAATTAAAAAAAAAAAAAAAATTATACATGTAGTATATAAACGGAATCTCATAATTGAAAGGAGTCTCCTCATTATATTCTCCGTGGAAATGACATCTGGACATCGCGGTAGTTGTCTTTAATCTCGCTTAGATCACTTACCTAGTTTGTTGAGAGTGTTCATCCCTATAATTATAATTCCACCTGGTTGATTATTTCTATAACATATAGACTATTAACTTATTTTTTTAATCAGTATGGATATTTAAAAACATTAATCTATAAATTAAAGAAAATAAAGACAATCACCAATGTAAGTTTAATATCTAAGTGCGAATCGTCTTAGGCCGAAACGTCTCGGGGTGAATCGTCTGAGCACGAAACGTCCTAGGGTGCGAAACGTCCTGTATTCCTTTCTAATTGCAGAAAACATTTCTTGCTTATGTAAATCAAAAAATCTTTGCTCTAATATTTTTTGCGTAGGTTTATCAATAAATTAAACACTTTCATTAAAAATGTATCCAAGACCTAAGCGATTTAATTCAGTTCGTATGTCATTAACCCAAGGATCAATTAAATTTTTTCTGTCTTCTAAACACGCTCGCAAAATACAATTATCTGAATTCTTTAATTTTATCCAATATTTAAGGATTCTTGATTTTCTAATGATATGCAGGGGGAATCTTCCTAATTCATAATACACTAAGCTATTGCACGTACTTTTCTTTACCCCTAAAACGTTTTTACAGAATAATGCATGTGATTTTTCAACATCTTTGGCTTTATGAAAACCCCAAACTTCACATCCGTAATTTAAAACACTGTTTACATATGTATCAAAAACAGAACACTTACTTTTAATGTTAAATTGGTATTTCCTTAGTTGACTGTTAATTGCAAAAAACGCTTTCCTCCCTTGATCTGCTACATGTTTTTGTGTAATGTTAAACTTTCCATTATAATTAAATAACATTCCTAGATAATTAAATTTATCAACCATCTCAAGCTCCCTCCCATTGTAGAAAAATGTTTCATAAAAATATACACAACAACCGATCTCTTGGCCAGGTAAATAACATTGACCATGGATAAGCTCCGCCCACATTTAGTGATCCGTGGAGAAACCGTACAGTGTTTTTTTTTTGGGGGGGGGGGGTCTTCAAGAACTTGAGCCCAATCCTTTTGTTGTAAACATTTTAAAAATAAAATGTCAAACCAAACCAACTATGACCATATATATATAATCGTCTTAGGCAATAGTTTTGATACTACATCATTGTAATAAAGTTCTGGACTTTCGATCTCGCCGTGTGCCGCAGTATAAACTCTTAAATCATGTTTTAAAAATTGCAATGAATCGTAAATTAAATTTTCGTTACCAAGACAATGACGGTGTGGGCATATAACAGTTTTTAGTTCACCTGAACTCTAAGCTGAGAGCTCAAGTGAGCTTTTTTTTATCACATTTGGTCTGTTGTATGTCTATCCGTCTGTGTGTCCCTTTGTCTGCTCGTAAACTTTTCACATTTTCATCTTCTTCAGAACCACTTGGCCAATTTCATTCAAACTTGGTAAAAATTATCCTTGGGTAAAGGGGATAACAGTCTCTTCAAATCAATGGTCTTGCCCTTTTCAAAGGGGAGATCATCACGAAAAGGTGAAAATAGAATGTGGTCATTTCAAATATTCTTCTCAAAAACCACTGGATCAGAAAAGCTAAAAATTACATGGAAGCTTCCTGACATAGAGTAGATTTAAGTTTGTTCATATCATGAAGTAGGGGGCACCACAATAGGGAATCAAATTTTTACATGCATATATACATGTATAGAAATTTTCTTCTGAAGAACCACTGTGTCAGAAAAGCTTAAATTTCCATGGTAGCTTCCTGACATAGTGCATACTTTTAAGTTGTTTTCTATGTCAAAAGATCTCTCTATATATATCTATATCTTTCTTAACATAGGGTATAAATATGGAAAAAAAATTAGCTCGCTCTCTTTCTCTCTCTCCCTCTCTCTCTCCCTAAAAATGATTATATAACAAAAACTTGGTACATGTACCATAGTTTTATATAGAAAGAGAGTCCTAGAGTTCCTGTGCATGCATAGTATTAAGAAAGTGGATTGTTAAAGCAATGATATTTTCATATTAAACACGTGTTTAATGGAAATGATCTTTAAATTATTGAATATATATCTTTTTGTTTTCTTTTTCCGCATGAAATATATAACTATGAAATAAACAGAAGGTTTCGAAACGTTCAAACATGAAACCATTCAGTGATCTTGACAAAAAGGCGACGACCACGGTCTGTATTAAAAATAATTGCTTTTAAAATCGCACAAAAAATTCCAATTCTATATTAGGAAAAAACCTTTTAAAGAACTGGGCCAGAAAAGTTGAATACATGAAAGCTTCCTGAAAAATAACAACAGCAGGACTATGATTAATCATACAAGCCTCCACGGATAGTGCGGATTTGCTTGTTAAAATTTGTTCAGATTATGACCCAAGGGGGTCATGTGGGGCCACTTAGATCAAACTTTTATATGGGAATATACAGAAATTTTCAAGAATAGTAGCGCCACACTAAATCTTATCAAAATGCAAACCTACCTACGTTGTGTGGAGTGAATTTCTTTACGCTCCCACGATTAAAATTCGCGAGGGGATAATATTGTTTTGTCCAGTCCGTCTGTCTCCCTGAAACTTTAACTTTGAATGGTGAGTGATCCGGCTCGCATATTTCATATGTGCATTCCTTGGGACAAAACCTTTCAATTTGGTACCAAAGTTTTGAGCATTTTGACCTTGACCTAACCTATTTTGAACTAACGTAGGCAATATTGATTCCATACGAAATGGCTTAACACGAAAGGTGAAAATAACGAACAGTGGTCAATCCCATAACTCCTATAAGCAATAAAAAATAAAGAGTTGGACAAACACGGACCTCTGGATATACCAGAGGTGGGATCAGGTGCCTAGGAGGAGTACACATCCCCTGTCGACCGGTCACATTTCATTCCATGATGTCTGACCTTGTGAACTTGACCTTGGAGTTTGATCAAAATTTCAAACCTTTAATATCATTGCCTATAACTATTGAATGATGAGTGACAGGGTTCTTATAATTCATATGTGCATCTAATGTGATAAGACTTTACTTTGGTCTTGACCTTGTATTTTTACCTCCTTGTAAGAAAAGGTAATTTAGGCAATATCTCCTGAACTGTTTAAGGTAGGGATTTCATATTTTTTAAATAGAATCATTATGACAAGACCTTACATTGTATACCATGATTTATAATCTTATATCATGATCATGTCGTTACGCGTTGGGCTAGGTTAGGGCCACTATATGGAGTAAAAAAAATTTCATAGAATAACAGCAGGGTCAAGACACAGGTGAGCGATGTGGCCCATGGGCCACTTGTCTGATATTCTTTTTAAAAAGATGTATTTTTAGAAATTTAAATTAACAACGACCTGAGCACAGCGTTTCTAACTCTGAGAATAACATAACGTCCAAATGAATTCATTAAAGGACACATCGCATGTTTTTAAACTTTTTAATTTTTTCAGCAAAATTAATTCATTTCATGCCTAAAACTACTTTACATGTGTTTTAAATGAAACAGTTTGCGTAGTTTTCGAGTTTGAAAGCGATGAAATTCAAATCTTGCGATATGCATATTTTCTTCGATATTTTACGCGCCATTATCTGTGACGTCATATGCGACCTCGAGCGAGAAGATTTGAAAACAGTTGATAGCCATTTCATAAACAGATTAGATTTAATTGACAAACAAACAATTATCACATTAACAGCTTGTAAATAACATTGCATTAGGGTGTTTTGTGCCGTTTAAGGATGTACTTGCTGTCAGTAGAGAGGATTTGGACTGTATTTTTATCAATTTTCGAGGGACAAGACGTGAATATTTTTTGTCGGCACAACGACTTTGCCATAAAACCCCCCAGTAAAATTTGTCCCTGTACTTTTTCTAACAAGCACTTGGACAAATACGTAGATAAACTGCGAGAAAGTGGTTCTATCGAAGCTACGCACTATTACATATAGGCCTACGACATATGCTTTCCGTTCTGCTCTCGAATTCAATACACACTCGCACCAACTGACCTTCACCTTGTAACAACATAGGCAGAACTTTGCTAGCAGTGTCTACCAACTGGTAGTTTTAAAAAAGAAATTTAAAAATAATTGAACTTTCAATTATAAATAATAAAATATAATATTTCCCGACTTTGAACTGAATTATAATGCTTTCATTTTTTTAAGGAACGCGTACGTGTTTACAACAACAGCACGCCGCGCTCCCACTTCCTACGTAACAACGTGTTGATAACAAAAAATAATAATTAGGCCTAATAAAATTGCTTTAATAAAATGATTTAAAAGTATTGTGATTTTCACAATAAGTTTGATCATTATTATTATTTTTTCTTTTTCGAAATGCACCCGTGACAGTAGGCCTAGTTGTCAATGATACATAATCGTATCATAATTTAAGCCTATCCAACTTCTCCAAAAATAAATTTAATAATAATTGCACTGTTTATTTTAGAAAAGCAACAACGCTAATTACAGTTGTTTACAGAAATGGCATTACCAAATTGTGTTTAGACAGGGATCCGATGTAAACATTATTTACTCGCAAATTTATGCAGATTTCATACTCGCTTTTCTCGCTACATTTGGGTCGCTATTTGTATGCACTGGTGGCTAAAAGATATAAGACTCGGGAAATTTGTCAACATCGAAATAAATGTTATCCATGGTAAATAAATTAGGCCCCTAAAACCCGAGTTTTTAAAAATATCTAACACTACTTTTACAACAAGTTGATCGACGAAGGTCGCATATGACGTCACTGTACCACGTGACTACCTATCTAATTAACTAGGCTTTTTGAAATCGGGGCTTAGATTTAAGTCCGTATTGTGGCTAATTATCGCAATACTTCAGCGAACGAACTATTACAATTAATTTCTATAAGCATAAGGAAGACAAAATGCATATAATTCTGTATACTTTGAAAACACGAGATGTGTCCTTTAAGGTGGACAACAAAGAGTCACAAACTTATAAGAATACAAGTCCAAGAGTACTTGTGCATGGGAGGCGACAGATTGTGAAGTTCTTCTAAGATCGTATAGTGTGCGATTTCGAATCTCGAATCTGTCAAATGTTCACAAGTCACAGAATATATACCCGGGCAATTTATTTTGTCCGTCACCATGAATGATTGGTCAGACTCTCGACCTAAGAACGACAACCCCCAATCCGATTCGTAATATTTGTGAAGTGAATGTCCAATGCAGTTTTGGTTTCTCAATGTTGTTATTTAACGTCCATTATAGATTTCATTTCACAATATAAATGTTCTTCCGTGTATCAATCTCGAGGTATCATAGATAGTCTGATTATGGATTTTAAAGATTAGTCTCCTCAGATATGAGCATAAATTCTTCATTTACATGTACTATGCATATTAAGATTGTTTTAGTTATGTAATTAAGAGGTTAATAAATGACACCATACATAAAGAGAGGTCGTTTTAACACAAATGCAATTTCCATTTCTCATAAAGAGAGGTCACTAGATTAACAAGTATCAGGGAACCAAAGAGGTTCTGAAGGACATATAAGGACTAGTATGCCTTATTCACACATGTCCTTTCTAGGAATGTACAAAGTAACCATAATACGTATCTGTATACACTAGTGTCTTAAATATGGTAGCGTCAAATGTGCTACACTCCTCCCTCACTGGATTTGAATTAGATTATTTCATTTAAACAATAAAATACTTCCTTTGTTGTTTCATTGGTTGGTGACGGTAGCATGCATCGCAGTAAAAATGCACAACCTACGTCTTTATAGTCACCAGTTGAAGTTCTTCCCCTCCGTTTGACTTTTTTATTTCTCCGCCTAATTTTACCTGACTAATGCTTCTTACAACGACGATAAATAACAATTGTTATCCCAATAAGCAAAGCGGTACCTAGACCTAACAAAACATAAGCCCAATTCGTCCAATCTTAAATTCAAGAGATGGATCAATAGGAACAGTACTAGCCAATTCATTTACAAGTCTTTACATCGGTACTGTCTCTAAGTCTCGTAATTTATCGGGAATCTGTATGTTTGAAAAGACACGAAACGATACATACAAGGGTTTATTTTTGATTTACATGGTGTTTCGGTATTTAACAGAGGATTTGTATTATCATTTCGCATCAATATTTGACAATGATTTATGAAGACAGACTATTTTACCTAATACATACATGTATATGCAGATCGACACATAAACATCCCGTGGGGATCCGGGTTAGAATAGGCCCTCAGTACCCCTTGCTTGTCGTAGAAGGCGACTAAATGGGGCGGTCCTTGGATGAGACCGCAAAAACTGAGATCCCGTGTCACGGCAGGTGTGACACGATAAAGATCCCTTCCTGCTCAAAGGCCATAAGCGCCGAGCATAGGCCTAAATTTTGCAGCCCTTCACCGGCAGTGGTGACGTCTCCATATGAGTGAAATATTCTCAAGAGGGACATTAAACAATATTCAATCAATCAATCGCGTGACTGTTAAGGCCCATTGGTCTCTTGTTTGTACATCTTTTTTCTCTGACTATCCCCATGCGCCGGATGAACAATAATGCACAAGGATACTGGGTACATACAGAGAACGCCTAAAAGATCCTGGAAAACGGCTGAAGTTAATATCACGTTGAAAGATTCATCCATACTATTAGTCACTGATTAAAGCTTTTTCAAACCACCAAGGTAAAATGACTGCCTATGCATCCAGAACTTCTCCCTGCATTTCCTCTCTGCATCAAACCGCCTAGAGTCGTGATCAATGACAAAAGCCGCCATATACTTTCATCTATGGCCATCAAAGTTGGCATGTTCCCAACCATCTTTGATAGCCTAGGGTTTACAATCCACTCCACTTAGGATCGTGAACCCTATGCTGGCGAAGATAGTTCCCAACTGACTCCCTGGTTTTCTTTATTTATATGGTGGATCTGTGGCTCCGTATAATGTAGGTCTCCTGCTTCCCCAACATACTGCTTCTGGCAAAACTTTTGCAACTTTTGCAACTGATCAGATATACGTAATAATCTGATTTAAATTGTGAAAACAATCACACATGGTCTTCTTATACACAATTTCAAAGTTCCACCAAAAGACAAAAGAAAACACCCGAATTTTCCGAATAACATCAGGAGTTTACCTCCTCTTTTTAGCTCACCTGAGCCGAAGGCTCAAGTGAGCTTTTCTGATCAAAATTTGTCCGTTGTCTGTCGGCGTCGTTGTTGTCGTCGGCGTTGGCGTCGTTGTAATCTTTTCACATTTTTATCTTCTTCTCAAGAATTTCCACTGGGCCAATTATAACCAAACGTGGCCAAAAGCATCCTTGGGTAAAGGGCTTTCAATTTATTCACATGAAGGGCCATGCCCCCTTCAAAGGGGAGATAATCACAAAAAATGCAGAAATAGGATGGGGTCATTTAGAAATCTTCTTCTCAAGAACCACTGGGCCAGAGGAGCTGAGATTTACATGAAAGCTTCCTGACATAGAGCAGATTCAAGTTTGTTCAAATCATGGTCCCCGTTGGTAGATTGGGGCCACAATAGGGGATCAAAATATTACATAAAAATATATAGGGAAAAGCTTTAAAAATCTTCTTTTCAACAGCCAATGAGCCAGAAGAGCTGTGATTTAATAATGATAATAATAATGTGCGGCATTTACATAGCGCATTATATAATTTGTAATTACTCTAAGCTCTTTAACAATGTAAAATGTAAAACATGATAAGATTAATCAGAGAATAAAATTTAACATCCAATAAAATAAAACAATTTAAACATTACGAGTCCATGCGACAAACCAGCCTATACTTTAAAACAGAATATATTACAAAATATGGTTATAAGATTTCATAAAAAGATATGTTTTGAGGTTTGTCTTAAAACGTTTGACAGTGCCACACGAACGGATGTCTATCGGTAAACTGTTCCATAGTGTGGCAGCTGTTACATCAAACCTTCGATCTCCATGGGTCTTTGTACGAACGCGGGTTTTTTCTAGCAATCGTGAATTGCATGAACGCAGAGATCGTTCTGGTTCATACACAGTGATGAGGTCGCTGATATAGGCCGGTCCCAATCCGTTTAGTGCCTTGTATGTGTGTAGTAAAATCTTGTATTCAACACGGGGATCAAGCGGAAGCCAGTGCAAGGACACAAGCACCGGTGATATATGGTCATGCTTCCTGACCCGGGCAACAAGTCGAGCTGCTGAGTTTTGGATTGTCTGTAGCCTGCTCAGATCTGTTTGGGGTAGCCTTTTAAATAGTGCATTTCCATAGTCTAAGCGTGATAACACAAGAAAACATACAAATGTCTTGCAGGCGTCATCATTGATGAAAGAACGAATCCGTGCAATATTCCGTCGATGATAATAACAAGAACGAGAGATGGAACTAATATGATTTTTAAAAGAAAGTGCACTGTCGAAGAAAACACCAAGGTTTCGAACACAGTCCAAGTTGGAAATAATGGTATTTCCAACAGACAGTTGAAAAGATGGTGAAACGTTTGAATGTTTCGAAGTAAACACTATAAATTCAGTTTTTTCTTCGTTTAATTTCAGCAGGTTGACATTCATCCAAGATTTTATATCTGCTAAGCATCCCTGTAGCCGCGATGAGATAGCATTCCATGTATCTGTAGGTCTAAAAACTAAGTATGCCTGGGTATCGTCAGCATAGCAATGATACATGATATGATGTCTGCGGCAGATTTCACCAATCGGTTTTGCAAACATTGCATAAAGTCTTGGTCCCAGAACTGACCCTTGGGGCACTCCTTATGGAAGCATAAAGTCCTTAAACTTTGCAGTTCCTACAACCACTTTCTGACTACGACCAGTTAAGTAAGATTTGATCCATGTAAGTGCTGCACCAGTAATACCAAATGATACCTGCAGTCGCTTAATGAAAATTTGATGGTCTATAACATCAAAAGCTGCTGAAAGATCTAGCATCACTAAGATGCTAGATCACCAAAAAAGAATTTACATGAAAGCTTCCTGACATAGTGCAGATTCAAGTTTGTTCAAATCATGGCCCCCGGGGGTAGATTGGGGCCACAATAGGGAATCAAAGTTTGACATAGAAATACATAGGGAAAATCTTTAAAAATCTTCTCAAGAACCAATGAGCCAGAAGAGCTGAGATTTACATGAAAGCTTCCTGACATAGTGCACATTCAAGTTTGTTCAAATCATGGTCCCCGGGGGTAGATTGGGGCCACAATAGGGAATCAAAGTTTGACATGGGAAATTGGGAATAAATAGAAAAACACCTTTAAAAATCATCCTCTTAAGAACCAATGGGCCAGAGGAGCTGAGATTTACATGAAATCTTTCTGACATAGTACAGATTCAAGTTTGTAAAAATCATGACCTCCAGGGGTAGGTTGGGGCCACAATACGGACTGAAGCGGAAGTACTTTTTAAGTAATCGGAATCGGTAAATCCTTTCGGTTCTCTGGAGTGTTTGAGATAAGACTTCCTGTGTTTTATCCCGTATTGTTCTCCAAGTCTTTTGTCACGTGACAAAAGGGTATATCACAGGAGACAAACACGCTGAGAGGAGATTCTTGGTGTTGAAGTTGACCAGAGAGGAAGGTAGAAACAAAAGGTAATTAGTTAAGCTAGGTCTTACGTGCCTGAATAAGGCTTTCGAGACCTGTTAAGAAAGCTTGTATTGTGTTTGGTTGGCTTGGGGAGACTAATAAAATTTTATTAGTGGACACTGCGCTTCCGCAGTGTTAATACACAGACAAGTTTGATAGGAAGCGCTTGCGCTCTAGAGAAAAGAAAGAATAAATGTAAATATTATTGATTTAAATTTGTGATTGGGAAAATTGATTAATTCTTAATTGCTCAAGTAGAGCAGCCGAATCAAAAGGAACTCAAAAACGTTACATAAAATTTGGTGGCAGCGTTGGGATTCGGCGAATTAATATTTGATTGAAATTTTGAATTTTTTTTATATATATTCAGTTGTTATGGATAGGATGATAGATGAGGAAATTTCTTTTCTTGAAAGGAGTTGCGAACAACTGTGCTTAGAAATAGAAAAACAGTCAACTCCAGTTACGAATAATAGAGTGCGCGATTCGGGTATTGAGACAATGGCAAGCGCAAGCGCCGAGTACGACCATTCGCGATCGCCAGCTGCTGAGGATACGGTAGTTTTGCTAGGCACGAGCCAGTCTGATAGCCCAGCGTTTAATATCAATGATGATGGAGTAACTCAGAGGAAAGCGGGATCGCAAAACAAGTATACAACTCCAATGCCTTCGTTAAATGCGCAATTTTCAGAAACTGCTTTAAAGCATTATGCACAGCCACCGATGCCGATGGATCTTACATGCGCGGATGCGCTGCATCAACACCGGCGGATGCGCGCCATCAAACACCGGCAGATGCGCTGTATCAAACACCAGCGAGTGCGCACAGTCGACATGAAAATTCCAACAGGAATAAGGTAATCACGAGGATAGATAGTGCATTTCCTCGACAGATAGGAAACATCGTGGTTAAAGAAAAGGAAGAAAAAGATAAGACTACAGCCAGGTGTAACATTAAGCCTGCAACTTTTGATGGGACTCATTCTTGGCTAGATTATAAATCCCATTTTGATGCGTGCGCGGCTATCAATAATTGGAATTCTAAAGAAAAGGGGTTGTACCTAGCAGTGTCACTGCGCGGAGCTGCACAAGGGATATTAGGAAACGTTTCGTCAGAAACAGGACAACAATATGACCTGTTAGTGAAAGCGCTTGAAGAGAGATTTGCCCCACCTAATCAAACTGAGTTGTACCGTGTGCAGCTAAAAGAAAGGCGTCAACGGGCATCAGAAACATTATCTGAGCTAGGCCAAGCTGTGCGTAGATTAACTTATTTGGCATATCCATCTGCACCAGCAGAAGTAAGAGAAACTCTGGGTAAGGAGGCTTTTATTGATGGATTGATAGATTCTGATATGAGACTGCGCATAAAACAGAGTCGACCACAGAATCTTAATGAGGCTATACGCTTAGCAGTAGAACTTGATGCCTACTACAAAACAGAAAAAAAGAGCCACATGCGCGCATTCGATACTTACGGACAGGCGCCAACTCCAGCTGCAAATTCTGTAGATTTAAAAGCGATGATGCAGGAAATGCAGAGTAAAATAGATAATTTGGAGAGACAGGTTAAGACAAATGCAAGATTTAGCAGAAACCCTTTTCAGAAAGAACGCAAACGTAACAGTGTAAAATGTTACTACTGCTCGGAAGAAGGACACATACGGAAGAATTGCCCAAAGTTGAAGAGCAGAGACAAAGAAAAGGATAGACGGGGCCATGTAGAAAAGTCAGATGGTGGAAGAGCATGTCAGGTTCGCAACAAACGTAAAAGAAGGAGAAAACCTATAAAAGATGGCAATGTTGGTGCAAGCAGTTTATGTGAGGAGGCAGGTATCTTTATTCAGGGAAATGGGAATGGGAGTATCGCAAAACTCTTGATTGACACTGGAGCATCCCTTACTCTTATTTCAAAGAGGTTGTATGATAGATTGCAGGAGAAAAGGCCTGAGCTGAAGGAGAGTGCACAGCGAATATTCAATGCTAGTGGTTCTGTTCTGTCTCACTATGGCAAAGGAGCGTTTTCTTTAAAGATTGGTAAGGCAGATATATTTATTGATGCGGTTGTTGCAGATATTTCTGTAGACGGAATTATTGGACTTCATTTTCTCAAGAAATACAATGGGGTGATAGATCTTCAAGAGAGCTCGCTGCGAATGGATAATGAAAAATGCGCATTTTCCTGGGAAGGTACATTAGGTTGTTACAGAGTCACTGCAGCAAGTGACATTTGCATTCCACCAAGAAGTGAATTAATTATTTCTGCCAAGGTTACAGGAAATAATAACTATGGAGGAGCAAATTACTTAGTGGAACCAGAACGTAAATTTATTGAGACAGGGCGTGCACTGGTAGGACGTACTCTCGTTAAAGGTAGCGATAAGATACCAGTTTGTCTAATGAACGTCACGGATAATGTACAACAGATTTTTCGAGGAACTCTGATTGGAAAAATGACTGCAGTTGAGGAGAAGCCAAAATCGACACCTTATTATCAGGAGGTAACTAAAGACCTGCAAAGTGATCTGAAAGATTTGTTAGACAGATGTAAGGACAACCTTCCTCCCGATCAAGTGACAAAAGTTGGGGACTTTCTACGTAAAAATCAGTTTTTGTTTGCAACATCTAATTATGATTTAGGGCAGACAAATGTGGTGCGCCATACGATACACACGGATCAGGTTAAACAACCTATCAAGCAATGTCCTAGGCGAATTCCGATTCATTTATCTCAAGAGGTAGAGGCACAAGTAAAGGAAATGCTCGAAAAGGGTGTGATAGAACCTTCAAACAGCCTTTGGGCATCGCCAGTAGTTCTTGTACGCAAGAAAGACGGCACAATGCGCTTTTGTGTAGACTATCGTCGATTAAATGAGGTGACCACAAAGGACGCTTATCCTCTTCCGAAAATTGATGAGGCCTTTGACCATTTGTCAGGACACAAGATGTTTTCTACGCTTGATCTTAACAGTGGTTACTGGCAGGTTAGTATGGAGGAGAACGATAAGCCTAAAACTGCATTTGTAACGCGACAAGGGTTGTACCAATTCAAGGTAATGCCTTTTGGCTTATGCTGTGCGCCTGCGACGTTTGAGAGACTTATGGAAACTGTGCTTGCAGGACTCCAGTGGGATAAATGTTTAGTATACCTTGATGACATTATCGTTGTGGGAAAATCATTTGAAGATATGCTTAAAAACCTACAACATGTTTTTTCAGAGATTGCATCATGCCGGCCTAACATTAAAGGCCAAGAAATGTAATTTATTTGCTACCAAGGTATCCTATCTAGGACATATCATTTCCAAAGATGGTATTGCGACCGACCCAGAGAAAGTGAAAGCTGTATCTGAGTGGCTAGTTCCAAGTACTGTGACTGAAATAAGATCTTTTCTAGGTCTTTGCAGTTATTACCGGCGTTTTATTAAGAATTTTGCCTTAATTGCCAAACCACTGCATCGCCTTACAGAAAAAGGAAGAAAGTTTTTATAGAGTGAAGAGGCACAAGAAGCGTTCGAAGTGCTGCGCAATAAATTGACAACTGCGCCAGTATTAGCCCTACCCGATATTACAAGGCAATTTATTTTGGATACCGACGCTAGCAACGAAGCGATTGGTGCGGTATTATCTCAAAATATTGACGGTAAAGAACGTGTTATAGCATATGCTAGCCATACATTGTCCAAGTCTGAGAGGAGGTATTGTGTGACACGGAAAGAACTTTTGGCCGTTGTCCATTTTATTAAGCATTACCGTCACTATCTTTATGGTAAACAGTTTCTTCTTAGAACGGACCATGGGTCATTAAGATGGCTGTTAAGGTTAAAAAATCCAGAGGGCCAGTTGGCTAGGTGGCTGGAAGTAATTAGTACCTACGATATGAAAATAGAACACAGACCAGGTAAAAGGCATGGTAATGCGGATGCTTTGAGCAGAATACCATGCGCTCAGTGCGGTCTTGATCCTTCATGGGAAGATGAGCCGAAAGTTGAATCAGCGGTCAGAACTTTGCAGCCGTCGGAGATAGAATGTAACAAAATGGATTTCAGTCTTCAAGAGGCTCAAGAGCAGAGTAGAGACATTAAGCTTGTAAAAACATGGGTTAAGAAAGGAAAGCGACCAAGTTTTAGCGACATTTCTATGCATGGGTACGTAGTGAAGTCTCTGTGGAATCAGTTTCCTAGACTTACTATAGCGAACGGACTGCTAATGCGCAAGTGGTCTCTGCTCCCTTCCAACAAAGAAGCACATCAAGCTATCATACCTGACCAAGAACGAAGACGCGTCTTAGAAATGTGTCATGATAATCAGACATCAGGACACTTGGGGGTAAACAAAACTATAGCTAAAATACGACAAAGATATTATTGTCCTGGACTTCAGAAAGATGTTTACCAGTATGTTACAGGTTGTGACAAATGTACGAGGCGTAAACATCCGAATCCTAAACAAAGGGCCCCGATGCAGATAACTGGATCAGGTATGCCAATGGAAAGGATTGCAACAGATATACTTTGTGAGCTACCTGAAACTGATAGAGGAAATCGCCATATCTTGGTGGTGTCAGACTATTTCACCAAGTGGACAGAGGCATTTGCTCTGCCGAATGCCGAACTATGGTAGAACAGGTATTTGTCAGATTTGGTATTCCCTTCACTATTCATTCGGACCAAGGCCGGCAATATGAGAGCAAGCTCTTTTTGGAGATGTGTAGGCTACTTGGAATTAAAAAGACCCGTACAACACCCTATCACCCGAAATCAGACGGAATGGTAGAGCGTTTTAACCGTACATTGCTCTCTATGCTAAGCACTTACGTACAGGATAACCAGCGTGACTGGGATTTGCATCTTCCATATATACTTATGGCATACCGTTTTACTGCACATGACACTACCAATTTCTCGCCAAACATGCTGATGTTGGGACGTGAAGCGACTACCCCATTAGATTTGATATATGAAATGCCTCCAGATATTAAAGAAATTCCAACAAGTCAGTGGGTTTGGGTATTACGTGAAAGATTAGAGTCAGCACATAAATTGGTCAGGGAAAACATGCAAGGCGAAATGCAGCGCCAGAAAAGATACCATGATACCAAACTAGCATGGTCATCATTTAAACCCGGAGAAAGAGTTTATGTATTTTTCCCTACAAGAAAGAGTGGTTGTTCTCCGAAGTGAACATCGTTTTGGAGAGGACCTTTCTTAGTTGAAGACAAATTGTCTGATGTTTTATATAAGGTTGCATGCGGAACAAAAAGTAAAAGCACAATTATTCATTGTGATCGCATGCGGAAGTGTAAATCACAGACGCTTCAACGAGAAAATGATATCGGTAATTTAGAAGGTCGAAACGATGAGCAAGATGATATTCAATAAAGTCTTGTAGAAGAAAATGAACAGTATGATATCAGTGAAAAGTCAAGCGATTGTGCTTTAGATAGGCCCAGGCGCACTAGAAATGCACCTGCATGGCACGATGACTTTATTGTTGAATACAAATTATAAGCTGTCAACACCATCACAGTTTAGTGTAGAGCATAGGTTCATTATTTTGTTTGGTTTATCAGAATCGTTTGTACTCAGAATTTTTTTTTTAATTTTTGCAGATCATGGCAAACACCAAGACCACTAAAAGAAAAGAGGGTCACCTTTGCCCTGTGTGTTCTCAGAGAATCAGTGAAGAATCAGAATGGGAGAAACATGTGCTCGAGTGTGGGAGAAAACGCAGGCAGAAACGGTTTGAATGCAGTCATTGTGACTATGCTACAAATAAGAAGAGCGACATGGACAGACATTGTAGAACGCGCCATGGTGGATTCGCTAAAGTTGACAGCAAGAGTGAGGACAACTGGGAGCAGTTGGATCCCGGGAATCTCTCAGATGTTGTTGGTGAAGCACTAGCGCCTGAGACATCCCCTCCTTCTTCAAAAGTGACGCAGATAAAACCAACGAAACCGGCTCCCATATACACTCCAAGAGTCAGGAAGTTGTTAAGCAAAAGTTCTGTAATTCCTGTTGCCCCTGCTAAATTTCAGCACCCCATGACGACTCTGAAAGAACATACAGCTCCTTCATCGACTAAATCAGCGGCTATGTCGACTGATGACCAGGATTGTAGCGTTCAAACTTCCCTCCATTCAGTTGGAGTGGACAAATATACCCAGACTCTTCCCTTAGAACAAGTAACACAGGCCACTCAGACAGAAGTTTCTAAGAGGAGGCGCTTGGATCGGGTGCAGGAAACTTATCAAAAGGATGGCAAGACTGTGGTAGAGATCCATGAGGACGAACTTTGGTTTTAGTTATTAAATTTGTAGTTAAGACAAATAGCATTGTAAATCTAAGCAGAGGGATTAGTATTTCTAAATGTTTATCGAATGCACACGTGTTTAGTCAGGAAGACTATTGTATGATGCAAATAATGAACATGCACATATCTTGTATGTCTTTAGTTTTCTTTACGGAGGAATGCGAGACACATTTCTTGGAGGCGTGGGTAATGAAGCGAAAGTACTTTTTAAGTAATCGGAATCGGTAAATCCTTTCGGTTCTCTGGAGTGTTTGAGATAAGACTTCCTGTGTTTTATCCCGTATTGTTCTCCAAGTCTTTTGTCACGTGACAAAAGGGTATATAAGAGAAGACAAACACGCTGAGAGGAGATTCTTGGTGTTGAAGTCGACCAGAGAGGAAGGTAGAAACACAAGGTAATTAGTTAAGCTAGGTCTTACGTGCCTGAATAAGGCTTTCGAGACCTGTTAAGAAAGCTTGTATTGTGTTTGGTTGGCTTGGGGAGACTAATAAAAATTTATTAGTGGACACTGCGCTTCCGCAGTGTTAATACACAAACAAGTTTGATAGGAAGCGCTTGCGCTCTAGAAAAAAGAAAGAATAAATGTAAATATTATTGATTTAAATTTGTGATTGGGAAAATTGATTAATTCTTAATTGCTCAAGTAGAGCAGCCGAATCAAAAAGAACTCAAAAACGTTACAGGACTAAGGTTTTACATGCAAATATACATCATGGAAAGTCTTCAGATATGGGCCAAGGTAACTCAGGTGAGCGATGTGGCCCTTGGGCGTCTTGTTTAATAATAGACTAATGATTCAAAGTGAAGGTTGGGGCTATCTATACTACATGTAAGTGTGCATACAGCCTACGGTCCTCACGGGACAATAGAGGGTATACCGGGTCAGTATATTGATTTGTTGATACAATGGGGGATTTTCGAGTTCTTCCATGTCCGTGTTTATTCTGCATTTAGTCACTATTACTTCATAGTTTTTAGGCATAGTCATTTCCGGTGTATTGTTGTTAATGTACATGTAAATACACAAGTTTGTAGCCTATTAAAATGGACGTTGATTCAATGCAGGTATCGAATTTAAGAAATTTTTGTTATAGATTATTTCCAACTCGGACTGTGTTCGAAACCTTGGTGTTTTCTTCGACAGTGCACTTTCTTTTAAAAATCATATTAGTTCCATCTCTCGTTCTTGTTATTATCATCTACGGAATATTGCACGGATTCGTTCTTTCATCAATGATGACACCTGCAAGACACTTGTATGTTCTCTTGTGTTATCACGCTTAGACTATGGAAATGCACTATTTAAAGGGCTACCCCAAACAGATATGAGCAGGCTACAGACAATCCAAAACTCAGCAGCTCGACTTGTTGCCCGGGTCAGGAAGCATGACTATATATCACCGGTGCTTGTGTCCTTGCAATGGCTTCCGGTTGATTCCCGTGTTGAATACGAAATTTTACTACACACATACAAGGCACTAAACAGATTGGCACCGGCCAATATCAGCGACCTCATCACTGTGTACGAACCAGAACGATCTCTGCGTTCATGCAATTCACGATTGCTAGAAAAACCCCGCGTTCGTACAAATACCTATGGAGATCGAAGGTTTGATGTAACAGCTGCCACACTATGGAACAGTTTACCGATAGACATCCGTTCGTGTGGCACTGTCAAAAGTTTTAAGACAAACCTCAAAGCATATCTATTTATGAAATCTTATAACCATATTTTGTAATACATTCTGTTTTAAAGTATAGGCTGGTTTGTCGCATGAACTCGTAATGTTTAAATTGTTTTATTTTATTTGGATGTTATATTTTATGCTCTGATTAATCTTATCATGTTTTACATTTTACATTGTTAAAGCGCTTAGAGTAATTACAAATTATATAATGCGCTATATAAATGCCGCACATTATTATTATTAGATGAGTGTTTCTTGTTCCTTTTCCCGTAAAAGTAACCTACAAAGGCTATGTAAGCTTGCGACTGGTATGAATTTGGAAATCCTGTCTAAAAATGTTGGTGTAATCTATACATACAAAGTTTTTGATATCAAGCTCTCAGAAGTCAATCGCTGATCGGTAGAGAAAAAAAATATTTAATCGTTGAAAATCATCAATAAAAATGGGGTCAAAAAATCAAGACATACCTGCTATTGAAAGTTATTATGTCATGATTTATCTTTACAAATATTGGGCACCCTTGGAATGAACAGCGACTTAGGCATTACAAATCAGATAATGGATATATCGGTACTTCCGAGGCATGCACATAGAATCAGGGAGGGGGAGGGAATCAATGGTCCCCCTTTTAACAACCATCATTTTCTAGTATTTATATATACAAATAAATATATATTTCGTGACAGAACCCCCCCACCCCCCCCCCCCCCCACCCCCCCCCCCCCCCCCCCCAGCAAAAGTGAATGATACGAATGCAATTTATGAAGTGAATCCATATGTTCTCCCCACGATTCCAATAATTTCTGAGCCAGTATATGATACGCTTCTACCACCTTAACCCCCCTTGAATTTTTAAAGGTGTGAAATATATATATTACCGTATGTCACTACTTAACCCTCCTCCATGTAAAAGATTTTGAATACTAGTCAAAAGAACATGTTAGGTTTTGTTTGTTATAATATATTTATTTATTCTTGTCAAGAATTTTATATTGTTAAGACATTTTCTCCAGCTACCCCTTCCCTGAAAAACGATGCTACGTGCCTGTTTTCCCTTTTCCGTAAACCCGAATTAAATCCCTCTGCCACACACCAATGACACTGGTTCTTAAATTTGGTATCAAACCCAGTGAGTAAATTGAATGAACGAAATTTTCTGATTGTTAGCTAAACCGGAAGAAGGCATGCCTTAAAAATCGCCAAATCACATGACTTAGGTAGATTCTAAAACTCAAAATATACACGGAACGGAAGAACTCGAAAAAATCCCCTATTTAGAAGCATCGAGACGGTATCAGAAAATGGCAAATTTTATTTCTCACCTTTACTTTTTTTCTCCGTGAACGTGTTTGACATTGGTCGACTCGATGCTTGAATATGCAACCAAACGGAATAGTTTTCGACAACACATATCTTACTGATTGTAAAAGGGGGAAATAAATATTTTTTGTAGATTAAAAAGGAAACATTTAGGTCCAGTGCCTGTTGTAGTTCGCACACTCGAGTATTTTCTTTGTTGTCTCGAGCTCAAGATCGTACAGTGTAGAAATTGAGGTTCTTGACGCTCTGGAGCCCGAATCTTTAGGTCTTGTGAAAAACCGGTGACTTTCACTTCTAATGGCGGATAATTGGCAAAGGAACTGCGACTACCTATTCTAAACGTCGTATGAGCATCGCAAGCAAGACCGTTGTACTACGAAGATAAATGTATGGCATAGAAAGTTTTCCCAAGCGCTTATGTTACATATTTTAAAAGATAAACTGCGTTTAAATTCGCCATTATATGTCAAAATTGCGGGACATTGTCATTTTTTCTAATACGTCTGCATCTAGGTGATTCCATCAAATTGGGAACAATAATTGTGCTTCATTGTGCATTTCTACATGCAAAGCAATGAAAAGAGCGAAGACTTATATAAAATGAACTTGGACTAATATAACCTATCCCTGCCGCGGGTACAGTTGCAATGAGACAGAAATCAAAATAGTGGATGTGGATGATGAGCCCTAATTCAATTCTCTCTCTCTCTCTCTCTCTCTCTCTCTCTCTCTCTCTCTCTCTCTATCTTAGTTGAACCCCATCCTGTTGATACTAGTCAGAAACTATCCATCACGTTGTTTCATCTTTTGAATCGTCCCGTTGTCTTCCTTCTGAATCGCATGCTAAAAAGTGTTACACAAATCTTCGTGTTTTCCATCCTCGATATATTCCCAACCACTGCCCACCATCATATTATCTTTCCGAACTTGTATACCAGTATACTTCGATAGGGTTCTTTCTTGCTGACCTTCAGTGGCCACTTTATCCCCTTGAGTTTTCTCAGATAATCTGTAATGTGTACAAAATACTTGTCAATCTAGTTCATCCTGCAAGTGGCACATCCATAAGCACCTAGGTGTATATAGTGTTGACTAATTTCACCTTTGTGGGAAGACGATTCCTTATTTTTTGCAGCCTTTTAATGTGTCTTTACATTATCCACTTTTTGTAATAATTCTTACCAATCATGTGGAGTTCATGACCCTCTTCCATTTTACACTTTAAGGTATTACTCTACATCGTCATAATGGCTGACTTCCTTTAAAAACATGGATGAAAAAATCGATATCAGCAATATTTGTTTTTTCCTTTTCCATTTAAATACCTAGGCGAGTAGCTAAGTAGATGAGAATACCGATTAAGTCGTTACAATCATGTAAACCACCTGATATATTAGAGTTGGATTTCAAAATTTTTCATAACGTAATTTTCAATTATGAAAATTATATAGAACTGGAAAAGTAGATTCTAATTTATGTCCTTTATGTTCAAATGAATGTGAAGATATATTGCATCTATTTTTGAAATGTACAGAACTGACTGATTTTAAAGATAATTTCATCATCTATCATCTAGAACATTTATTGAAGGATTGTGAGAATTCAGTTTATAATAATTTGAACTTTATGTTAATATTGCCACCTGAAACGAAAAATGTCAATGTATTTTTTATTAATTTTTTTATATCACTCTGTAGATTT
The DNA here is from genome assembly GCF_947568905.1 of Ostrea edulis. NCBI lineage: Eukaryota > Metazoa > Mollusca > Bivalvia > Ostreida > Ostreidae > Ostrea > Ostrea edulis. The sequence goes on along the minus strand of NC_079165.1, from coordinate 76,080,226 downwards.
AGCATATTTAGACGGAGACAAATATTTCTAAAAGAAAACAAAACGGTTGATATATCTCGCTTATGCAAATACATTTAAGACATTATATTTCATATAATCATTATCAACTTTGTCTTGCTGAAAATAGGAAAGATATATTCTGCAAAAAATTCTTGTACAAAACTCTTCTAGTCAAAGAAACAGATGATATTTTGATGTTTATGTTTTAAATATTTTGTGTTTAGTTACTATTATTATCAAGTATATATGGATATTGTATGAAGATTATCAATAAAAGAGAAAAAAGAATACCGACTGCTGAACTGTAGGTCGCAGGTTCGAGTCCAGCAGGGGTTTTAAGAGAAGCTGTCAGTAATCATTAAGAATTTTTTGGAAAGTGCAAAAAAATTATTGAAAAATTCTACAATTTTATTCAGCGTTATTGATAAAATTATTCAAAACGCATGTGTGAGTCACTTAAACTCAAATAACACAGAGTTATTGACCACTTTGTTGTTACCATGGTAACAAGGACAAAGTCCTTGAAAAAACAGTGAAATATACCTCTTTAAAGTCCAAAATAAATACAATTAAGATAATAAGATGCATATTTTTTTTAGTTTAAGGTAAATGAAAAAGGCTTACATAAAATTTTGTTGAAATAAGAAATTTAAATATCTAAGCAAAAAATGGTTTCCATGGCAACCAACATACCTTGCATTGTATACAGTCTAAAATTCAATAAAACAATAGATTTTTGAGCTAACTTTTTTCAGAAACGCAACACAATCATGCTAGGTCTTTCATATAGAAAGAAATAACAAATGTTAGATTTTTATTCAAATAAATAAAATCAGTTAAACAACTTTTAGTTTTTTTGTTACTGACCTTACCAAAAACACCAATTTTTTTCATGTTCAGCTACATTTTCGAAAATCTATCTTAATTACTAGGCTAATGATCTAATTTAGGTCAAGAACATTTGCCTTCTGGGTGCATCAATTACTTTCTAATGACATGCTAAATTCTATGACCTTGTAAATGACCTCGTCCTGCAATCTCAAGGTTACATTAACCAATGACCTTCATATTTAATAAGTTGACCTAAACTGCATTTGGATTTAATTTAAACTTGTATATATCTTTATCTACTAACGAACCTGTGTATTTTTTTTTAAATCACATATTGCTGTGGTTTATATATATTATACTTTATATATGATTGCGCCCATGACAAAAGGTCCTTATGGCATATGAATTCAAGAGAACAAAGAAATAACGTCACAAAGATTTGACGTTACGTAGGCCGAGTGCCATACGTAAAGATGCATATCCCTATGTACACGCACATGATTCAAAACCACGTGTTAGATTTGGTTTGGATAAAATATTTATAGAATTTATGATATTTAATTTTAAGAATCTGAATGTTCCGCGTCGGTTTCTTTCGGCAGCGGACCGGCAAAAATAAAACATGTAGGTAACAGCAGATAATTAGCAGCGCAAATCCATGAGGGTTCATCTAAGATTGTGTTTATTTCTTTGAACAATTAATCCTGAATGAATCTGAGGTAAAAAAAAAAAAAAAAAAAAAATCATAATTTTCAATGCAAAAGTTGAATCCACTTTTTAAAAATTCATGATCCGTAATGATATAGGAATGGGATATTTGTTAGAGGATCTACCAACAAAATACCCCCCCCCCCCCTTCCCCCTTCTCATCAGAACAACAATCCACATCGTTACGTATACAATATTTTGAAATATGAATTGCATTATAAGAGAAATTACATTGACCATTTGATAGAGAATAAATTATTTCAGTGAGAATGAAATACTTTGAATACACAAAAAGTGCGTCACAATGTATGTTGAGTATGACGCAATATGAGGTGAAAGTGTGACGTCAGCATTGATACTGATTGAGTGTAGAAAATGATTTAGATATTCTTTGTTTTTTTTATAAAGAGAAACAAGTGTTCTACACTAGACATACGTGGAATCTTATTTACCGGTGTTTACTATTAATTTACTAGATCTATCTGTCATTGGGACAGTTTGTATGAATTTGAAATGATTAAATGGATTCTAACTTCACTAATATGATTACGGTGTGACCGTTGGGGCGAGCGCAGCATATCTGAATACATTTTCAAAAAATTTATATTGAAAACAAGGAAAACTGATCTGGTTCACTGTCAATACGTAGGATTACTGTCTTGCTCTTCTCGCCAATGTAGGAATCAGTTCAGCGGGTAATGCAACGAGCGTGTTGTGACGTAGCCTGGTAGTTGTGACGTGACTGTTTACATTTCTTTAGACAATATTTTTTTAAAAAGAAAAAGAAAGGGGGAAGAATATGATTGTCATCCTTTCCTTTCAAATAAGAAAGGTTTGTAATACTTCAAAGATTTTTATTATTCTTATTTTACGAATCGAACCATCCGCCATTTTGTACGAAGGACTTCTGGGATTGGCGTCAAAAAAAAATTCTTGTTAGAGGTTGAGATTTAGCTCGGATTATTTCCCGCGCTCTAGTCATTAGAGCTCGCAGTACGAGCCAGCGCTCCGCGCTGGCTCGCTGCGCTCGCTATTAACTAACATATCAAATTTAATTTACAGAAAAATAGGCTAATCTCTACCCCACCTTTCAAGTTTCCTGTTAAATGAATTCCGTACTGACCATTCAGAATTGTTTATGTTGTCTGCAAAGTGATATTCATTCATTTCTCCCTTTAATTCTAGAGAGTTCACATAAAGGTAGGTAATAATTGTATAAAATAGTAGTCCCTAGTGTAGAGTTTTGAGGGGTTTTACAAAAAAGGGTAAATTGTTTAATTGTTTTTATTTACTATATTGGTAGTATAAATAACTGTCTTAAAAACGGCATGTACAATTAATGTCAGTCCTGCTGCGTTTCAGAGAAAATAGTGTCTGAAAAGAAGTCATAAATGCTCCTTTTTACCTTAATTTATGACTTATTTTTAAGAATAAGCAAGAAAATACACATTTTTTCAATCACAAGTACAATAATCTAAGTGCTTTCTTGAATTTCCATTCACTGTACATTGCTGGGAAATTGTTTTATTAGAAATATTTGTGAAAAGATTAAAAACTCAACATCTCATGATTTAACTGTGGGTACGGTCTGTTGCCATGGAAACACGATGCATGGTTCTAGTAATTTTCACTTTTTTAACATTGATTATCACCATACACAAAAGTGTGAGAGTTTCATTCAGTTTTGCGATTTTTGCACTTTCCACTTTTTTAAAGAAAATTCTCAATGGTTATTGACAGCTTCTCTTAATTTTTTTTTCAGATTACCTTCTACTAAAACTGTATTTTTTGACAAAATAAAGTAAATTTGAAAATTTTCAACTTCAAAATATTGTTGTACATATCCTCCACTTTTCATCCACATCAAATTTCTCTGGTGTAGCATTACTCCTTAATCGACACTTGTATTCATTCAAAAGAATTTAATTTGGTATTTTGCATTCAATCCAAGACTCTAGATCACCGGAGTCGCACAGGCATCCCAGTATTGTA